>NW_005843038.1:276992-281861 GCF_000455745.1 Alligator sinensis
GCCTTCTTCCTGGCCCGGGCCCTTAAATAACCTCTCTGACCTCAGCAGCCGGTCCAATTGAAGCTGCCAACACTGGCTACAAACCGTCCAATCTGCAAAGCATCCCTGGCAACCTGGGCCCGCGCGCAGGGCCGGGCCTTTCCCTCCTGCCCAGGTGACCAGAGCGTTCAGGCGCCAGGCTTTTGTCATGTCGGCAGGGAGGGAGATCCCCGCCCTGAGGGATTCAACACCAGCCTCTCAGGCTGGCAGAGACAGGTCTCTGGAGAGGGGCACCAACGGTGGCATTTCTGCCACAGCCTGTCCTGCACGTGCATTTTCCTGACATGCTGCACCTGTGCAAGCAGGCACATGCCCACCACGCCTGTCCCGCACATGCTTCCCTAGTGCCCGCACCGTCCCAGTCCTCCTCACACCCACATGCTGCCATGGGCTGTGTCTTGCCACTGTGCCCGGGACAGGCAGTGCTGGAGTGGGAGCCACGCGGGCCTGGCGTGCTGCAGGCTGCCCCTTCGATCCAGCCTCTCTCGCAGGCTAACGACTGTCAACATGAAGCAGAGGCTGCGCAGGGGAAGAAAATGACTCCCTGAAAAGGAATTGACTGCTCCCCGCCATTGCTCAGGGAGCCACTGACCTGTGAATATTTCATTACCCACAATGCCGCGCTCCCCATGCAGAGCCGCATGCCCGGGCTGCGGGAAGCTGGCGTGTGCCGCGGAGCCGGGGCAGGGCCGGGCAGCGGGGCCCTGAGTATTACACACCCTGAGCATGTAGCCCTGCACCCCGAGCCTTACACGCCCTGTGCGCATGGCCTCTGACACCCTGTGCACACAGCCTTGCACGCACAGAGCCTTACGCACCCCGTGCACACAGTCCTGCACCCCAAGCCTTACAAACCCTGTGTACGCAGTCCTGCACCTGAGCCCTACACACCCTGTGCACGCAGCTTCCAACACCCTGTGCACACAGCCCTGCTCTCACACAGTCCTACACACCATGTCCATGCAGCCTCGCACCCCCCAAGCCTCCAACACCCTGTGCACACCGCCCTGCACACACAGAGCCTGACACACCCTGTGCACATGGCCCTGCGCATAGAGCCCTATGCACGGAGCCCTGCACACACGAAGCTTGACACACCCTGTGCACACAGCCCTGCACACACAGAGCCCTGCGCACACCCCATGCCCCCCAGATGCTTGGGCCCAGCGAAGCTGGTGGGCACAGAGTGGGGCGGCAGGTGGGGCACAAGCCCCCCCCCGCCTGGGTGCCCCATGCCCAGCTCTGCTGACTGTGCAGAGTCACCTTAGCCCGACACGCCTGAGGACGCAGCTCGATCCGACGCTCCTGGCCCTGCGAGCTGAACGCTTGCTGCACAAGCACTGCCCCCTGTGCACTCACCTGCTCCCAGCCCATGGTGCCCCCGGCGTGCCCGTGCCGCTGGGCAGGAGGGGCCGGGGTGCAGCACGGGGCTCCCAGCTCCACCAGCCGGAAGCCTGGGAGCTGAGGCGGCATGAAATATTCATGCCATAAATGGTGCAATTTCATCTGCATTCAGCCAACTTCATCTATATTTCAGAGTATTATGGAATGATAAAGCCGGGGAGGGGAGGCGAGCTGGGGGCTGTGCGGGGGCTCTCACCGCGCACAGCCACCTCCTCCTGCCTCCCGGGCGCGCGGCGGGGATGTCCCGAGGATCCCGCATGCACGGCCCACAGAGCGTGCGAGCACGTGGGCGGCTGGTGCAGGATGGGGTCTGTGCCGTGGATGGGTGTGCGTGGCCGGGCCCTTGTCCAAGTGGCTGAGACCCTACATGCCCCCAGCTCAGCCCTCAACGGCCGGCCGTGGGAGACGGCCTGTTCGGGAGTGCTCTGCCCTGAGTGATGCCGCAGGACACAGGGTAGCGAGGTCAGATCCTTCCTGAGTGCCAGCTGCATGGTCCAGCCGAGTCCTCCGGCACCAGCCTCACATGCCCGTCCAGGCCGGGTTGGGTGCACCGCTCAGCTCATGCCGCACCTGCCCCGAGAAGCTCCCAGCCATCTCACCAGGGTGTCCTGATGCCCCGGGAGGCCAGGCCCTATGCCCCGGACCGTGGGCAGCTGCAACTGAGCGCCGCGCTGGCCCTGGCAGTCCGCCTGGCCCGTCTCCTGCCGCCCACAGCTCCCAGGCAGGAACCGGTCTCTGTGAGCCCACCTGGAAAGGAGGCACTCGGGTGCGAGCCCCGACTCCTGTGCCAGGCCGTGGGGACAGCCTGCGGGTCTGCAGAACGGACAGGCAGATGCACTGGATGGAAACCAGCCATTTTTGCCCCTCTGCCCCGGGGCGGCCAGCATCCCAGCCTGGAGGAGTCACAAGCGCGGGGCTGGGGAAGGAGCCCCTGGGCCTGGGTCTGGGTCTGGGTCTGGGTCTGGGCGGGCAGCACGGCTCCGGCCCCATGGGTTCCTGCTCATGCACAGTCCTGGAGCTCAGCGGGCACCGCTTTGGGCTTCTGGCCAGACACGAAGTATTTCCTCCTGGGCAGATCCCAGCGGGTGACATGGCCCAGGCAGGATGGTGCATCCAGCGACGGACGAAGGCAGGCACCAGCATCTCCCCACAGCCGGAGCAGCTCCCACCTCTGGGGCAGGCTTTGGGGAGAGGCTGGTGCTTTCCCCCCCTGCGCTGGCAGAGGCACCCGCAGGGATGCAACAGGGCTGGTGCCTGGAGGCATGTACCCAAGCCACGGGCCCGGGACAGGCAGGCTCCAGCTGCATATGAGGGCCAGGGCCCAGCCTGGCAGGACTCAGGGGGCCCCACGCTGCCCAGGAGGTGCCAGCACCAGCACCCTCCTCTTCCAGGCACCGCATTAGCGCCATTAATAATTAACCGGCACAGGGAAATAAGAGTGCAGAGAAGCTGTGGGCTCTGGTAACCCCCCCATACAGAGGGAGAGCGAGAGGAGGATGGGCAGGTGCACTGTGGCATGGCCACCCCAGCCCGCCAGGTGGGTCCGGCACACACGTGCACAGCACATGCATGTGCACAGCGTGTCTCCCTCCTCTCCCCACGATCTCAGCAGGTCCAAGAGAAGCGATCTCACTTCACTGATCCAGCTTCACTCACGGCCCTGGGCCATTGCAGCTGCAATGCCCCTGCTCTGCACGCACACCCGTGTGTGCAGATACAGGTGCACAGCATGACTGACCTCAGCCAGCACATGGGCACTCACCAAATGCATGCACACACATGCAAGCACACGCATGCTCATGCACACCTGCAGTGTATGTACACTAGTGCACCAGTGGTGCTAGCCATGCCCTCCTGGGGGCCTGGTTTTCCTTGGGGAGCTCGAGGGGATGCAGGAAGGTCAGACCAAGGGTCTGGCCTGGCTTCCTGGGTGGTTACAACTCAGACCTGGCTCGACGGACCCACAGGCCACAGCTCTGGATCCAGCCGGCCTGTCTGCTTTGCTGTCGCCCTCCAAGGAGGGAGCGACATCCCCCGGATGCATCGTGCAGGCGAGAGTCCGGTGGGTTGGGTGCAGAGGAGACGCAGTCACCCTAGCAAGCACCCGGCGCCTGTCTCCCCAGCCGTGCGCCAGATGGATCTGGGGAAGCCTCCTGGCACCTACGAAGTGTGCGTGGACTCACCCAATCCTGCTGGCAGCGGCAGGGTCTCTATTAGGGTGTTTCAGTGGGCCCCGGACCCTGATGGGGTGTCCCTGAGGGGTGCAGAGAGCCCAGCCTGTGGACAGGGAGCTTCTGGCACCACTCGTCTGCAATTGCACTGCACCCACTCTGCCTTGCACACTCATGTGTGTACACGGGACTCTTGCACGTGTGCGCACCCACAAGCCGGCCGGTGCACACGTGCCACCACGCCGTGGCGTGCCCACGCACCGGCGGGCTCCCTCGCGCGCAAGAGCCGCCCTCCCAGGCAGTCAGGAGCATAATTTTTCCTCTAATTACATATTCAGCACTTCTGAGAAAATGAGATTTTGGTAATTCAATCGGACGGAGAAGCAGGGCTATAATAAAATGAAATTTGTAACAATCGCACAGTTAAATTAGTTAAATGGAGAGGAAGGAGCTGTGGAAAATTGACCCCCCGCTCTCCTAAAGACTCATCAGGCGCTCGAACCGCGTTGTGCTAACAAAACCCTCAGGGGTGCAGAGGCAGAGAGAGCCGGCGGTGCACCCCAGCACCCCGGGCCCCGATGGGGATGCACCCACCTAGCAGGGCCGGGGTCTCCCTTCCAGGCCCTCCAGCCTCCAGCCTGGGGCAGTGGCCACGTGCCAGCCCCTGCGAAGGGAAAGGAAGGTGGAGGGTTGCAGGGGCTGGACGGCACTGGGGGCAAGTGCTGCAGGGGTCATCCTTGCAAACCTGGCAGGCGCAGCGTGCGCCACACGCGTGCCACAGTGGAGCCCTGGAGCCCCGGCCCCGCGGGCGGGCGGGCAGTGCCGGGGTGGGCCGGCCGTGCCCTGGACCTGTCCGGGCACTGGACCTGGGGCCTCTTTGCTTGCCGGCCGCGAGGGGCGGGCGCAGGGCCTGGCCCATCGGAGCCATCACCGTGCCAGGCTGATTGGAAGGGAGAGGTGATCAATAAGGAGCGAGAAGGTGTCAGCGTCAGGGATTCTTCCCGCCAGGATTTATGAGGCGAAGGCATGGGGTCCGGGGGGGAGCGGGCTCCGAAAATGCTGAAGTGGCCGCTGGCCACTTCACTCTATTAGTGTGATCGGATTAGGGAGACGCGGCGCTGTCCTTGCCGGGGCCCGTGCCCGTGCCCGTGCCCGCGCCCGCGCCCGTGCCCGTGCCTGCCTGGGGCGTGCGGAGCAGGGGCACCCTGCCTGGGGCACAGTAAAAGCTCCTTGGGGAGGCGGCTGGGCCTGGGGG
>NW_005843038.1:281961-287182 GCF_000455745.1 Alligator sinensis
CCACGTGCTTGGGGGAGCCTCTCCGTGGTCGGCGGCAGACAGCGGCGGTGACTGGGGAAGCAGGCGCAGCATCGTGGGGACAGCCCCGGGGCCACGCGCTGCACCCACAGCCACCAGCCCATGCAGAAGCAGCCACAGCTGCAGGACCGGGAGCCACCCGGAGCACGGCCCGCAGCAGCGGAGGCGGCTGGGGGCCCTGGGCCGGGTGCTAATTCATTAGTCAAAATATTTCTTTTTTTTTTTTTAAAGGAGAGAAAGGAAGAACAAAAAAGCCAAGTTTCTCATTTGCAAGTTAATTAGCCTAATTATCTCTAATTAAGAGCTCCCCGCACCATGCGGATCACCAATGAGGCGCCACCGTCGCCCGCTCCCTGCCTGCGCTCCCCGGGCCGGCGATGGACTGCGCTGCAGCGGCACCCGCAGAGAGCGGCCTTGCCTGGCGCAGCCCCCCAGGAGCCGCTGCCTTGGCCTTGGTTGCCCCCCGTGTCCCAGAAAAAACAGCTTCTCCACCATCCTGCCCCAGCACGGCGTTTGCCTTGGCGCCCTGCAAAGCCTCCGGCCTGGAGCAGGGGCTTTGCGGGGACCCCAGAGCCATGGGCTGAGCTGCAAGGGGGTCTGCAGAGCATGTGCCGAAGCCAGCGGCGTGGCCCGCACCTCCCGGGGCCCAGCGCGAAGCAGGGGGCACAGGGCAGGGCTCCCTGACTTGCCCCTGCCTGGACTGGGTGCAACGGGGTGGGGTTTGAGCAAGAGCCACCACGTCCACCCCCTCTGATGCCCACATGCGTGCATGCTCTGGTGCAACGGCGCAGGGGTCTGGCAGCGCGGGCAGGAAAGCAGCGGGGTGCCCTGGCCCAGCTCGGGGCAGGGAGCGGCAGAGGGGAAGGAGCAAAAGGGCTGTCGGTAAACGGAGAATTTATCGGTGCCTGAAAGTAGCTGAGCAGATGGTGATAGATTTAGGAGGACACAAGCTGCTCCAGGCTCTTCAGCCCCTCCAGTAAATTATGCTCGTCCGGCGATTTATGGGGCGCGGGCCCAGCCTCCCCCTGCCGTGCGTCGCCAGGGCTGCCCCGTGGGAGGGGACAGCAAAGGGTTTAGCCCTGGGCAGTTGCTGCCAGGAGTGCTGAGGCCTGGCTGAGGACCTGGGTCTTGCCTTGGAGGGGCAGGATCCTGCTCCTCGGGGTGCCCGACGTGGCGACGGGCACGTGGTCCCCTCGGAGCTGCATGCCCAGATCCCAGCATCGTGCACTGGCTGCCCCGTGTCTGCGCAGCAAGGTGCCAGCCCTGCCCGGGCCCCCGAGGGCCACTGCTCGCGCAGAGCGACCTGCCGCCCGCCTCTGCCGCGCAATAAAGGAAACAGCTGCCGGCAGGCGCGGAGCAGCAGCGGCAATCATGTCAGTTGATGTGTCATTTTCTACTCGGGTAACGCGCGCCGTGACGGATCGCTGCACGGAGACGCGCTGGAAATCATGACAGAGTGAGCACCACCAGCCCCGCGCTCCGGCGAGGGGGACCAGGCCTGCCGCGCCCCTGCTTTCCTTTATGGCGCGGTGCACCCTGCACAGCACGGCTGCCAGGCCCCGTGTGCTGCTCGCGGACCCCTCTCCCTGTCATGCCCCCGGGAGGTTTGCAGGGCGGGAAGAGGGCCAAGGCTTGCACTGCCCGGGCAGACGACGGCACGCTCAGATGCTGGCTGCCCCTTGGATCTGTGCTGGGCCGGGGGCTCGGGGCCGGTGGGGCCACGCAGAAGCCCCAGGCTCGGCCCCCAGCTCCCACCCGCTGCTGTCGGCAGGCGGGGAGCTGCACCGCCGGGCCCCGGGGGGAGCTCCGCAGCTCTCCTGGATTCAGGACCGCTCTGCCGGAGGTCGGGGAGCACACGGGGCGCTCCCTGGCTGCCCCAAGGATGCCGGCAATGCCCACGGCCATGGTGGAGGGCCCGCCTGTCCCGCACCCCCTGGGCCCAGATATCCACCAGCCTGTCCCAGCAAAAGCCCTGCAGCCCCGGGGAGGCAGGTCACAGCTGCTCCTGTGAACTCCTTGCTCAGACTGGGGCTCTTTCCAGCACTTGCCTCACCGCCTTAATAGGCTGCTGGTGCCAGCGATCGCATTTCAGCAGCGCGGCCTGGAGCGAATCCTGCTGAGTCTGTGCAAACCCAATTTGTAATATCTGCGCAGCGCAGACAGCACAGGGAGGCCACGGGGGCTGCCTCAGCCCAGGCCAGCGCCCGCCCGGGGGCTCTGGGCGCTACGGAGGAGGCCGAGGGTGCCTGGCTCGGGTCTGGCGGGGGGCTGGGGACGCCCCCCAGACCCCCGCGCAAGCCTGCCCATCAGAGCCAGACCTCGGCTGCGTCTGTGCCGCACGGTAACCAGAGCTGGGCTTGGACCGGTACCAGCTCCATCCCAGCCCCACGCCAGCCCTGCCCGCGGAGGCAAGACACAGCTGCCCATCACCCACCTCGCTGCCCGGCTGACCTGAGCTCACCCTGGCTGGGGGGGGCAAGGAGGCGCTAGTCCTGTCAGGCAGCCACATCAGCCCCTGCGGGCCAAGCTCCAGGGTGTCCTGCCCGGGCAGGGGCCGAGAGGCTCAGGCAGTGCCCAGCCCCGTAGCGCAGCAGGCTGGCCGTCCTGCCTCGGGGAGCACCCCTCGCACGGATGCAGCCAGGCCGGCACACGTGCACAAGGGGCCCTGTCCATGCACACATCCCACCTCCTCACATGTGCCTTGTCCATGAACACCCCCCACACTCACACGTGTGCCATGTCCATGCACGCATGCCCCCTGCTCACATGCCGTGTCCATGAACACCCCCCCTGCTCACAAGTGTGCCCTGTCCATGCACACATCCCCCTGCTCACCCATGTGCCCTGTCCATGCACACATCCCACCTCCCCACATGTGCCCTGTCCCTGCACACATCCCACACTCACACATGTGCCATGTCCATGCACACATGCCCCCTGCTCACATGCCGTGTCCACGAACACCCCCCCATGCTCACAAGTGTGCCCTGTCCATGCATACATCTCACCTCACATGTGTGCCCTGTCCATAAACACATCCCTCTGCTCACACGTGCCCTGTCCATGCACACATCTCACCACCTCACGTGTCCCCTGTCCATGCACACATCCCCCTGCTCACCCATGTGCCCTGTCCATGCACACATCCCCCTGCTCACCCATGTGTCCTGTCCATGCACACATCCCCTGCTCACCCATGTGCCCTGTCCATGCACACATCCCCTGCTCACCCATGTGCCCTGTCCATGCACACATCTCACCTCCTCACACATGTGACCTTTCCACGCACACATCCCCATGCTCACACATGTGCCCTGTCCATGAACACCCCCCACACACACACATGTGCCATGTCCACGCACACATGCCCCCTGCTCATGTGCCATGTCCATGAACACCCCCCCATGCTCACAAGTGTGCTCTGTCCATGCACACATCCCCCTGTTCACACATGTACCCTGTCCGTGCACACATCCCTCTGTTCACATGTGTGCCCTGTCCATGCACAGCCCCCTGCTGCACACCTGCAGTGGCACACACGGCATTGTGCACTGGCCTGCCCGGGGTGTTTGCACACCCACGAGTCCCCAGGCCCGTCTGTGCACACCCCTCTGGCACCCCGGGCCACACGGTGACGTAGCTGCATCAGGCAGGACACGCAAGGCTCCACTGCAGCTCTGAAGCCCGAGGAAGAGCCAGTCTGGATTGGAGCCCAGGCCCCGACGTCCCTCATGCTTCTCCCCTCCAGAGCACGCCATGGTCAGCCCGCAGGCGCTCCCAAGCCCTCCACCAGCCCTTGGCTCAGCCAGAGCCCCCCGTCCGCCTTTCTGAGCAGCGAGCTGGGGCTGCCCCTGGCCTCATGCCAGCCCCCACCCAGGTGCACCTCATCTGCTATCCAGACGGCAGCTGTGCCCGGAGCCGGACCCCGCGGGGGTGTCAGCGCTGGCACCCAGGTCCCTGCCCTGAGCTCACAGCGGTCCAGTCCCTGCTGCTCCACGAGGGCCGCCAGCGGGGTCCACACGGCCCCTGGCCGCCCACGCCGTTCACAGACCCTCCAGCCCCGGGAGCAGAGAGGAGACAGGACCGGGGACCCTGCCCCGAGGACAGGAGCGTGCGCTTCTCTGTGCTTGGAAAGCCGCAGCCCCCGGCCTGTCTCCCCGCAGCGAGCAGATGCTGCAAACCTGCCTTGCTGCCTTCCAGCACGTTGATAAACACTTGGTTGCCGTAATGCGCTCCTGGCTTTGCTGCGGAGCCGCAGGCGAGCAGGCGCTGGGTGCGGGGCGGCAGGTGGCCGTGGGAATTACCCCTTCTGCTTGGTTCGCGCCTGGCAGTGGCACCTGAACCAGCAGTGCGGCTGTGGCATCTCACTGAGTCCCGGCACTCGCCCATCCCCGAAGTACTGAAATCAGGATAGACCCATTAACCGAGCGCCCTCAGCCAGCATTGGCCTAACATGTTGCTTCTGGGGGGCAAAATGAGCTTTACAGACGCTAGGATGAATACCGGAGCGTGCACGAGCAGGATGGTCCCTGGCCTCCGCCCTTCCCCGCACCGTGCTGGGCCTGTGATGGGGACCGTAGCGTCCCCCGGTGCCAGCTGGGACCCAGGGGGGAAGGTGGAAGGCATCTGAGGGTGCCAGGGCTCGGTGCGGGATGACAGGGGCGCTAGGTAAGGGCTTTACCCTGGTTTCCAGCCATGCCCAACGGGCTGCTCCAGGGGCTTTCTGAGCCAGGCCTGGAGTGACCGAGGGCCCCAGCACAGAGGCTTTTCCATGCCCCACATGCCCACAGCTTTCATGCGGTGCCACGGAGGCCCCGTGCCCAGTGCCCCGCCGCAGTTAGGTTTCAAATGCTTTTTCACGGCGCCCGCCTGCTCCGTGCAAGGGAGGTCTCGACAAACGGGGCAACGAGCCCTCCCAAGAGCTCGTGGCATTCCCGCCCGCCCTGGCCCTGCCAGCACCCGGTTCCCAGCCCCGGCCCTGCTGCCAAATTTGTGTACACCCCGTCCCCACCCCCCCGGCTCCAGGCACCACGTCCCCGAAGCAGGGAACTGCGGCTGAGCGTGACGGGAGCCAGGCTGGCGGTGTCTTCGCGCAGTGCGTCTGATGGATTCGCACCACGACGAGCGCTGTGCAACAAGGCTCCTGGCGCCGGGGACGCAGGACGGCAGCGCAGCTGCTCGTGGGGAGCGGATCTGAGGGAGC
>NW_005843038.1:288097-288598 GCF_000455745.1 Alligator sinensis
GGGGGGGGAGGCGCCGCCCCCCGCCGGTGATGAGCTATTCACAAGCAGCGCAGCTCGAACCGCAGCTGGGATGTTCCCAGCGCAGCCACGCGGTGCAGGCAACTTCCTTGCGTGGCCACCCCAGGGCCTCACCCGCCGCTGCCACGAGGCTGCTTGTGTGTGTGTGTGTGTGTGGCGGGGGGGGCCGTGCAGGGCGTCCTTCCAGCAGCTGCACCCCGGCAGGGGTCCGCTGGCTGGAGAGGCCGTGGCCTGGTCCCACCCCGGGGCTGTCGATGAGGCACTCGCACCGTGGCTGACGCGGTGGGATGGGGTGTTGCCGTAGCTGCACCCCACCCCAGGCTGTCGGGGGGATCCCCCCCCCTCCTCTCACGGCCACGGGATCTTCATGGGGGTGCGACGAGGCCTGAAATCCCACCCGCCGGCCTCTCCGAGCAGGCAGGGGTGCAAGCACATTGCACACGCACACACGCACACACTTCCCTACAAACACTTGCCCACATG
>NW_005843038.1:288629-297181 GCF_000455745.1 Alligator sinensis
TATGCACACGTACTGGCACACAGCTTTACACACACACACACACACGTCTCTACACATACGTACACAGATGCTCACGTCTCTGAACACGTACTGGCACACAGCTTTACAGACACACACAGGCACCTATACATGTCTACACGCACATGCTCACATCTCTATGCACACATGAAGGCACACAGCTTTACACACACACACACATCTCTAGACATACAAACACATGTGTTCACATCTTTACACACATATAGAGGCACCCAGCTTCACACACGTGCACACACACGTGTCTCTATACATACATACACACATCTCTATGCACACATCCAGGCACACAGTTTTACATACACACACCCCACATATGTACACACATGCTCACATCACTAGGCACACATCCAGGCACACAGCTTTACACACACACACACACACACACCTCTATGCATGCACACACACAGGACGCAGAGACATGCCAAAACTTCACAAACGCATTTCTCGCACAAATACCGACCGCCTGCCTTTCCGTGTCCCCTCGGTACACAGGTCCCCCCAAAAGAAAACAAGTGTGGCCTCCCACGCGGGGAGCACGCCCGTCTGTGCGTGGCAGGCACAGCTCCCGGGGGCCAGGCACTGTGCGCCTGCCTGCAGACGGCGTCGTGAGAGTGTGTGTTGCACACGGGTTTACTGATGCACTTTGCAGGTAAAATCCAGAGCAAATCCCAAACAGGAACCCACGGGCCCAGCAAGGAGCCTGGTGTCCAGGTCGCAATGGCGGGGCAGTCCCTGGCACAGGCAGCCCTAGGAAGGGTTCGGAGGGAGCCTCTGGCTCAGGCCTCATGGCCTTGACCTGGCCCCCTTCTCACACGACCCCTGCGCTGTGCACGGCTCCACGGAGCCCCCGAGCCCCGAGCGCAGCATCTCAGCACTGCCAAGCCCGGGGACAGGGGCGGGTTTGGGGCCGTTTTCTGGGTCCGTATGCAGATCAAACCCCAAGCCCAACCCTCCTCTCTTCCCAACCCGAGCAGCAGGAGGTTCCCAGGGGAGCGAAGAGGGGCTCTAAGCCCTGGGTCCAAGCACAAGAGGACGGGCAAGGAAAGCAGGGGCCTGGGAGCCATGCCCATGCAGCGAGACCCCCCTGCACGCGGCCGTGCTCTGGGCCATCGCTGCCAGCCTGCAGCTTGTACACAGATCCCGAGAGCCTCTCCAGATGGGCAGAGCCCAAATTGAGGATCCCACTGTGAAACGAAGCCCCCCCCAGGCCTCTCAATTCCCTGCACGGCGGCTCCATTCGGGGCACCCTCCAGCGCGCCCCTCCGGTGATGACGGGGGAGGTAGGGGAAGCTCCTGGGCGATCCCAGCGGGCACCAGGCTGTGCTGCAGGGCCCTCAGGATGGGGCGGCGAGCCCAGGCCCCGCTCAGCCCCGCTGCGCCCTGCCTCCGGCCTGCACCCGGCCTCCAGATCAGCTCAGCGCAGGGCTGGGCACGGGCTCGGGTGCGGGCGCGGGCGCGGGCGCAGCCTGCAGCAGCACCACAGCTGTGAGAGCCCCCCTCCGCAAGCACCGAGTCCTGGGCTTGACCGCATGCAGGCGGATCCCCTGCCCCTTGCACTCCTCCCAGTCCGGGTCTTGGAAAATGGGCAAGGAAACAAGCCAATGCTGCCCACTCCCTCCCCGAGAGGAAGCAGGACCCCCGGCCAGGAGAGGGGTCAGGACCCCCTGGATGCACGCCCGGAGCTGCGAGCCCGGATGGGAGACGGGGTCTCCACCGCAGTGCACAGGCTCGGGGAGGAAATGCTTCCCCGGGGTCTCCCAGCACCGGTCCAGGGACCGGCCCCGAGGCAGGGAGACCCGCTGGGAAGTTGGGGATCTTGGCTAGCAGGGCAGGGGCCGAGCCAGAGCCCCCAGGCACAGCTGCAGCGCCGGCTGCCTGCCGCTCCACCCCACGCAGGGCACACGCACATCCGTGCTCGGTGTGCACACGCACATGGACATGCGCTGCTGCACATGTATGACGGGCCTGTCTCTGGCATGCATGGCTTTCCCCCGCTCCATCACCCATGCCAGCCGGATTTTAAAAGTTGCGAGCAAACGATCCCCCTTGTTCCTGCCCAGCGGGAGCAGCTTAACGATGCTGCCTGCCGCACCATGCCAGCAGCCAGCAGCGCAGCCCCTCTCCTGGCCCCGGCGCCGGCCGCGCCAACCTGTGCCGAGACACAAGAGCCGTGCCCGCCTGCCATGCGGGCTGGGCAGGGAGAGGTCAAGCCCTGACCTTTGGCTTGGAGGGCACCGGCCAGAGAGCACGTGCCAAGTTCAAAGCAAAAGAGGGGCGCTTACCTGTTGGAGGTAGAGGAAGGCCGGCGGGCAGGGCAGGGAGGGAGGAAGCATGCCTGAATTGGAGACGAGGAGACAGCCCGAGTTCGCCATGGAGCACAGCATGTGGCGGCAGGTCGCCTTGGAGCTGCTTGCCGGCCGTTTCGTCCTCTTCCCGACACTCTGCCGATGCTCTTCCTTCCTTCCTTCCCTCCTCCTCTCCGCCGCGGTCCCTCCTCTCGGGTCCCCTTGCGGTGCCGCTCAGGAGGGAGGCATCTGCGGAGCGCCGGCCGTGCTCCCTGCGCGGACGATGGAGGAACAATGCTCGCCTCTACTTTGGTGCCATTAGACGCTGGCACCAAATGAATGGTCTGCAAAGGGTGTGTGTGAGCGGAGAGGGGGAGGAGGCAGAGGCGGAGGATGAAGGGTGGGAGGGGGCGTCCCCTGTGCATTCAGGCATCAACCGGAGCTCGGGATAAAATGAAGAGAATCCGTAATGACACGAGAACAGCTGATCCCGCACTTAACCCCTGCGCGGCCGCAGCGCGCTGGCAGCCGGCTCTGCCCAGCCGCCGCGCGGAGACGGGCATGCGGCTGCGCTGGGCTTGATGCCGGCTGGGAAGGAGCGGGCTTTGCAGGCGGGGAAGGAAGGAGAGCTCTTGCCGGGAGTTTCGGTGATGCAACACAGGCACGCGCGCCAGGGAAAGGCTGCTGCTGCGTGGAGCAGGGGCCTTCGCACCCGCCACGCAGCCCTCGGCTCTGGGCTGGGGCTGCGCTGACGGGGACAGGGGCTCCCCCGTGGGCACGGCGTCGCACCCCACCAAGGCACGCGCGCAGCCACCCATCGTCACGCCGGCTGCACGGCTGTGTGCCCGCATGCAGGAACGCAGCCTGGCGCGCCGGCCGGCCGGCCTGCGGAGACCCGCTCTGCCCCCAGAGAGGCATGCTCACCTGCTCGCAGGTGCACCAGGCAGGCTGCCACACGTCGCACACGGGCCGTGCCCCCACAGACACGCATGCACAGCCAGGGACGCCAGCCACCTGCTCTTTGGCACGGTCTGCGGTGACCGCATCACGCCCACGGGCTGCACGGCTTGTTCCAAACAAGCGGAGAGAAATCTCAGCTCCCCAGGCAGCGCCTGTGCCCCGCAGCCCTGCAGGCAATGCTGCTGCCCCGGGGCGGCCTGGCGGCCGTCTCCAGCAGGGCAGGGCAGGGCCCCGAGGAGCTCAGCGCTGCAATGCAATGCAGCGAGGGCCCCCACGCTGCTCCCCCAAGGCCAGCGCCCCTCCGCCGAGGGTGTCCCGGCGCGCGGCGGAGCTGAAACCACCCGACGCTGCTTCCCACCCACCCTCGTCAGGGCACGACACGCGGCGGGCCCGCGATCCAGCGCAACCACCAGCCGCAGCAAAAGCAGACGGGGCCTTTGGCTTTCACCTCGGCAGGGCTCCCGTTGCCCCTGGCCTGGGTTCAGACACGCAGAGTTTGGTTCCTGGACTGCCGCTGTCAGAGCAGATGGTCCCCAAACCAATCACGCGTGTATGGCTCTCCCGGCTAGCGCGGTGACACCCGTGTGCCTGCATGTGTGTGCATGCAGGAGAGACAGGCGCGTCGGGCCCTACACAGCCCAGCCCCTCCTGGCCTGGCCCTTGCCTCTTCTGCCGCCACTGCGGTTATTTGAAGCCCGGACAAGGCTGGGCCCGGGGCTGGCGCAGCCCCTCACATTGGGGCTTCCCCTGCAACGGGCCCAGGAGGGGATCTTTGCCTGGGCAGCGCCGGCGCGGAGATCCTCCGTCCCCGGCGAAGGATTCTGGTGCCAGCAGAGCTCAGCGTCAGGTGCCATCAGGGCCAAGGGCAGGGCTGTGCCAGCTGCCGCGGGCTCCGCGTGTCCCCGCGAGCCCCCAGCCCGCGAGCAGCCCCATGCTGAGCATCCCCAGACGCAGCCGTGCTGCAGTGTCCCGGTGCGTCCGCGCTGGTTCTGGTTTGCTGCAGATACACGGCAGGCAACGCACAGATCCGCCGCCGGCCCCAGGCAGCAGAACCTGTCTCCCGGGACCGAAGGGGGCTAAGCAGCGCCGATGAAAGCACGTCCCGAGCCCGTCTGTGGGCGCTGGGCACAGGGAAGTGGATGCATTTCTCGTGGGGGGTTTGCAGACATGGGAGATGAGCACCCAGAGCGATGGCACGGGCAGACTGCCCTTGCAATGGCAAAAGCACCCCCTGTCCTCACTCAACCAGGCAGCCCCCGATCCCCGGCGCACGGACCCGCTGGGCTCTGTCTCCCTCCCCTCCAGGCTGGACAACCACCGCTCTCCTGTGCTCAGGCTGCACCATGCCAGGAGCCCAACACTAACCTGCCCTGCAGAGATCCAAGGGCCCCAGCACTGCCCTGCGGCCCCGCGGGCCAAACGCCCCCAGCTCAGCTCCTGCAGGCTCCCCGGGGGGCCCTGCGCCCTTCTGGCCCCAGCCCCTGCCGCAAGGCAGCGCAAAGCCCTGGCCTCCAGTGCACCCACTCTGCCTCCGGCCTGGGCGACCGGGAGCCTGGCAGGAAGCGATGTGCAAGGGCTGGGCGCTCGGACAGCCCCAGGCTCAGCCTGCAGCAGGGACGAGAGCAAAGTCTGCCGGGGAGGGGGTCTGGAGAGCTGCCCGCCTGGACCCCGTGCGGGGCGTGCAGAGGGGAAGCCCTCAGGATGCCCCGGCCCGATCCCTCTCACCGGCCCTGGGCACTAGGGCTTTCCGGTGGGGTCACAGGGCTCTGGGGACCACGCCTGGTGCTTCCTGCCCATGCTGTGCGGTGGTGTGATGCATGGCCAGGCCACACGCACAAGGGGATGCAGACTGGCGCGCGTGGCCCTGAGTGCCCAGGATGGCAGCGACTCCAGGACGCTCTTTCCCGGTGCAACAAGCCTCTCCTGCAGGGTCTCGTGGCGGCAGCGCAAGAGTCCAGGTAGGAAAGACCAAGGAGCTTGGGGTCCCCCTAAGTGGCAGGGGCTGGCATGCATGTGTGGGCCTGCCTCACTCACAGCTCCCCACCCCTGCTCTGGCACAATGCCCCCGGAAGAGGGGAGCCAGGCAGGCTCTTGCCCCCCATCCCTGCAGGCACCTGGATCCAGCCCCTCGCAGGGGTCCCCGCTGTAGGACGGAGCCGGCCAGTCCTCTCTGGACGCTGAATCGGAAACCAAGTGACCGCCACAGCTGCCTTCCTGCCACCGCTCTCACCCTAAGCTGCCAATGCACCCGCCAGCCACAGCAAAAGGACACGGGGCCTTTGGCATTCACCGCGGCAGTGTTTGGCGTCCCCCAGCTCTGCTCGGAGCACGCTGAGCTCCTACAATTACACTCCGACCCCCAAACTGCAGTCACTCAAATCAGCAAAGCCAGGTCACGTGGCCCGGCTGCAGCGTTAGGGCAAGGCTGTCCATTAACACCATTAACGACCTCCGAGCCCTCCTGGGAAAGGACTGTCTCCAGGTAGCCATGGGGGCAAGCCTGTCCTGGCTGCCCCCCCAAACAGCAACAGGCCACCTCCGTCCCATCCTCACCGAGGCACCGGGCCTCGCAACGGACCCAGCGCCCGCTGCGCCCCCACATCAGCACAGCCGCGTCATCGCCGGAGCCGATGACGGGGGTGAAACATCCAGGGGTTGCTCACGTGCAACCCCACCGCTGCCAACATACGCCATCCCCTGCTCGCACGCCCACGGTGCACAGACGGGGCGATTTCTACGTGCAAGAATGAACGGACGCTGCCCTGACATGCAGGTCACGGCCACGATGCTCCATCGCCGACCCTGGCATTGCTGTCCGCAGGAGCAACATTTTGGAAACCGTTTGAACAGGGACAAGCGGTGCCCCCAGCCGGGGCCGGGGGAAGTCCGGCTCCCGCAGGGACTTTCTTGCCCCGTTACCTGGCTTAGCCCTTGTTCCTACGGGCTCTTGGCTTGTCAGCACTGGCTCCCTCCCCTCCCACCCTGGGTACCGAAGCCACTTGCTCCACGTCACACACTGCCCCATGCTCGTGCTTTCGCAGCCCTTCATGAAGTGAGCTCGAGTGTGCAAACGCTTGTGCTCTCCATAGACCTTACTGAGTCAGCCCAGAAGGTGCCGATCCCCCCTGCCGAGTCTGCTCTGGCTCAGGGCTGCTCCCACTTCTCGGCCAGCCCTGCCCGGGGCACGGGGCAGCGACCGGGGCTGCCAGGCCGCAGGCTTCCAGCAGAGGGTGCGAGCAGGCCCGCGAGCTTGGCCCAGACGCAGCATCCTCGAGCCCGCACCCTGCAGGCCAGAGCCTCCAAAGCCCTTGGGTCGGCTCCCCAGAGCTCCCGGGGGCTCTGCCCCCCCAGGAGCCCGTGCTGCAGCCCAGCAGAGCCCCGGGACCAGCACCGTCTCCCTGGAAGGGAAGTTTATTTATCTGTTTAATTAAGACGCTTTCAGCAGGCGCACGGAGCCCGTCCCATCTGTCTCACTTACAGCCGCGTCCCAGTAAAATTAAACCTAATAAATATCTGAGGAAGGGAAGCAAAGGGCAGGGGCATGGGGAGGCAGGAGCTGCGCAGGGCTGCGGTGCTCTGTACGGCTGGGCCGGCACGGCGCGGCGCGGCGCGGCGCAGTGCGGCCCCCCCGTTTCCACGTATCAGCACTCCCGTTCCCCGGGTTTGCTGGCTCCGAATGCACCCTGGAGGCCCCTGCGCTCTGCTTGCTGCAGCGGGGAGCTGGGCGCTGCGCGGGGAGGAAAGAGCTGCTCTTGCTGCCAGCCCCCGCCCTGGCAGGGCAGCCCCGTGGGGCCTTGCTGGAGCAGGAGACGTAACGTCTCCACCGGGCGCTATGGGAGGCATCGGCCTGGCTCCTTGCTGCAGCAAGTATTTGCAAGTCAGGCTTGAGGCAAGAGCTTCAGCGGGAGGATGCCAAGCCAGGGACTCATCTGGGGTCTTTCCCGTCCTCTGCTACTTGTGCCTGGCATGGCCTTGGTCAAGTCACTCAGCCTCTGCTTCCCTCCGGGGCCAGCCCTGCTTGCTGCCCGGGGTGCACATCCGAGGGTGCCAGGCGCACCAAGCGGGGTGTCTCGCATGGTCACAGGCTCCAGATGCTGCCTGCAAAGGGGTGTGTGCCCCAGCATGGCTGCAGTCAGCCTCGGTCTGCTCCACCTGCCCCTGCAGCATCTCTGGGTCATGGTGCCAGTCCCAGAGGGGGATCTTGGTGGGAGCACTGGTCAAGCCATGTGCAGACCTGGGGTGATGGGTCTGGATGATGGGGCACAGGCCCTGGGAGACTGTCCCCCTGGGCATCACGCAGAGTGACGGGGAAGGCACGGCAGGCAGGCGGGGGCAGACCCCGCGGCCACCAGGATGCAGCGCAGGTGTCTCTTCCTCCCCTCCGCCCACTCCAGAGTGCCCCGAAGCCAAGGCTTTCATTAATTAAAAGCTCATTAGGAGCTGGATGTAGATGTAAAGAACTGAGACAAGGGCTGACGACAGCTCCAAGCTGCTTTGGGACAAGGCAGCACCGACGGTGCTCTGCCGGGGAGAGGAAGCCCGAGTGTTGCTTCCCACGCCTGCAGACACGGGGACCTGGCACTCCAGGGCAGGGGCTGACACAAGGGCCCCAGGCAGAGCTAGGCCGGGGCAGCGGGAGATGCCTGTGTGCAGGGCCTGTCTGCACAGCCCGTCCAGCCGTGCTCAGAGACACGGAGGGTGCCAGTGCTGTGCCCAGCTCCTCACCCATCCGTACCCGACGGCCGCTGAGTGCAGGGTGCTCCTGGAGAGCATCTCCACCGAAATGCACCCGGGGAGACAGGGCATGCAGCTGGCGGCATGGGGAGCCGCGTGCTGGGAGCTGTAGCGCCGCTGGCTGCTTTGCCTGCGGAGAGGCGGGCAGGACGTGGAAAGGACATCGGATGCCTTTCGCCGCGGGACAGGGGCAGTGTCTGCCTAGGCGTTAGGGGAGCTGGGGGGGAGGCCACTCTGGGCAGGAGGCAGGAGAGGGGGGCACAGCCTGGCCCAGATGCTGGCAGCTGTGGAGGGGCAGGAGGGGAGGAGGAGAAGGCCCCTTGCGCCTGGCCCAGCGGAGCGGCTGCACCGAGCCCCTGGGAGCTGCCTTCGTGGCTCTGCCTGGCTCCCGGGTCTCCCATAGAGAGCCACAGGGAAAGCCCCTCTGTTTCCGCCGTGGCACCACTTCCCTTTCCTTCCTCCCTCCCTCCCTCGCGAGCGCTCTCCAGCAACCCCAAACAGCACACGGGGGGTTGCAAAGAGTGGCGGGGGGCT
>NW_005843038.1:297307-299712 GCF_000455745.1 Alligator sinensis
TGCAGAGGAAGCGCATGAAAGTTTAATGGGAACCAGGGAAAATATCATCTCATCTCCACACTGCCCGAATGCTGCACGGGTGGAGGGGGGCTGGAGACGGACCCCTCCCCACTGGCGCAGGCCCATGCCAATGGCACGGACAGGAACACCCAGCAGGAGCCCTCATCCTGGGCAGCAGGCACCGCCGGACAAGACCCCTGACCTTGGGGCGAAGGCCCCAGCCCCACGGCCCACCAGGGAACCGGGACATCTCGTGCTGCACAGCCCACAGGCCTGGAGGCAGCGTGGGCTGAGCACTGAGGGGTGCTGGGCCCTGGCACTCTGCCCCAGCACCACCGTGACAGGAGGTGTCAGTGAGGTACCCGCCTGCAGGAAGACACGGGGCAGGGCCCCACACAGGGCTCAGCACCCCCGACCTTCCCCACCCCCAATGCCCCTGCCAGCCCTCAGCTCCCGTGGGCAAGGCACCCCGTGGGCACCGGCACCGTGGACTCCTTCCCTGCTCCTCTCTCCCTCCCTTCCTGCACCCTGGAGAGGACGGGAGAGTGCCCGGCCCTCAGTGCCCGCTGCGCTAGCATGCCGGGGGTCAGGCCATGCAAGCCAAGGGGTGCACTGAATACAGGAGTCCAGAGTCCGCCCCCTGGCGCGTGCAGCATGGGAGAGGGGCTGGCACATCCCCGTGGGGTCACCTGCTGTCCCGGGGGGGGTGCGGGGTGCAGACTGCGTGTGCATGTGCAGGACAGCGAACGACGGAGCCAGTCACGTGGCTGAGGTGGCAGGAAGCCGACGGGATGAGCGGGCAGGCGCCGCGGAGCTGCATGGGCACAGGGGCAGGAGGAGCTCCGGGACTGGCACCGCGGCCTCGGTACCCAGCTCTTTACATGCACAGACAGGACGTTTGCGCCCACCCAGCTCCACGGGCTCCCCATTTTGCAATCATTACAGACACCTCCTGCCTCCACCGCACTTATCAAGGCACCAGCAACTGCCGTTACGCTGAAGACACTTTGCCCTGGCGTCTCTGCCAGGCATGGTGGCAGTTCCCGAGCCGCCTGCCAGGGTGACCACGACGCCCGCTGCATAAGGAAGCCGGCCCCTGGGCTTTCCGCACCGCGTGACAGGGACACCCCTGCCCCAGCCAGCTCCGGAGCCGCAGCCAGGCCTCACCGTGGCCCCACGGCTTGCACTTTGCAGCTGCTCCCCTTTGTGGCCCAAACAATACGTGGCTCAGGAACGGGAGCCCTCCCACCAGCACGTCCACCCACCCCGCGCGGCTGTAAACTTCTGGAGCAAACCCCTCCTGCCCCACCCCGCGCCGGCCTGGCTGCTGCAGCCAGAGCAGGACCGGGGGCCTCTCCCTGCGGCTCCCGGGGAGGGATGACGAGGCGGCTGCATGCCCAGCGCCTGCATCCTCAGGGTGCTGGGAAAGCAAAGCCCTGCGGGCCTGCGGAGAGCCCTGAGGGCACTGGAGCACTTGCTCTGGCCCCCTGCCTGCCCGGACAGAGACCCCGGGATGCGCAGCTCCCTCTGCCCTGCCCCACGGTCCCTCTGCCATGGCCCCATCCTGCTGCTTTGGTTGTGCTGTGCTCTCCCCCAGCGTGGGGCCTGAGCCCCTGGGACGACTGGACTGGAGAGCCTCTCCAATGGGCAGCCCCCTTGCAACTCCCTTCCCCTTGTCTGCTGGGGCCAGGCAAGGTGCCTGCCCCTAATGCCCCCATGCAGAGCCCTTGGGCTGGGATGCCCACAGGACAGGAATGCAGCTAGCCCCCAGCACGGCCACGGCTGCCACAGGAGAGTGGGCATCGGGGGCACGGAGACCCATGCGCAGCACCTGGGCCGAGGGGCAGGCTGCACGAGGGACAGGCCAATGCAGCCCTCTGGGGTGAACCCTGTCCCTGCAACCTCCCCTGTCCTCGGCAGCGCCCTGCACGGGGAAAGCCCCCGCTCAGGCCGTGCCAGGCTGGTTCGGGGATGCTCTGCCCAGCCTTGCTTTCGCTCTGGCCTGCCTGGCTGGTGCCGCTCCTGTGCCACGCTGGTGGCGATGCCCCCCTTTCTGGCTCTGCATGTCGAGGCTCTTGCTCGGCTCCTGGCTCCTACGGGCCCCTTCCAGCCTCTTTGGAAGCAGCCGGGGGACAAGCCCCTCGGGAGGAGGTGCCAGGCCGCAGGGGGAAGAGAGCGGGCAGCTGCCTGCCTCCGCCTGGATGCCGCTGGTCTCCGAGACCCCTTTCCCGGCACAAGCATGGCCAGGCTCGCCCGGGGCACGAGCAAGCCAGGCAGCAGCGCCCAGGTCAATGCAGCTTCTCGCTGCCGCTTGCCCTCCGACCCCAACTCCTCTTGCTACGGGGAGAGGGGCTGGGCCTGCTGCAGCAAGACCCCCATGGGGAGGCTACCAGCCTGGTCCCCCG
>NW_005843038.1:299749-310309 GCF_000455745.1 Alligator sinensis
CCTGGCCCTGCTGCAGCAGGCCCCCCATGGGGAGGCTACCGGCCTGCTCCCCGGTGCCTGGCAGAGCAGCCGAGGCAGAGGCCATGGGTCAGGGCGTCCCGGGGGCCCTCAGCTCACACCTGCTCCCAGGCTGGAGCTGCCCTTGCCCGGGAGGGGAGACACAGGTCCTCTCCCAGCTCCCCAGGCCTGTCTCCAGCGAGCAAACACCTGATCCTCCCCGATTGCCTACAGGAGGGGAGGATTTCCCTGGCAGGCAGCAAAGTTCCCGCAGCCGAAAGCAGGAGCCGCGGGATGCGCCCGTGCCCCAGCCCCAGCCCCATGAGAGGGGAGAAGCCCCGCGGGGCGGTACCTACCCAGAAATACATCATCATGTTGGCGGCAGGGGCAGGCAGGGGCTCCCTCGGGGAGAAGCGGGCAGTGGGCCGTGGGGCTCCCGGGCGCTGTGTGCAGCCGGGACGTGCTCCTCAGCGGTCTCGTGGCCCCCAGGGCTCCTCGGCTGGCCCGGGCCGTCCCTCACTGGCACTGCTCGGTCGCTCGCCGCGGGCCGCCACGCGCTCTGGGGTTGGCCATCGGGGTCCGACGCGCCGGCGCTGTCTGCCTCCGGACACGAGGCCCGGAGAGAGGAGCCTGCTCCGGGCAGGGGGAAGGGAGCTGTTGCAGGGGAGCTCGCTCAGCGGTGCAAAGCAGGGAGGGACCGAAAAATAAATCCCCTCTGTTGTCTCGAAGAGGAAAGAGGCCAAGAGAGGCTGGAGCCGCTCCTCCTGCAGAGGCAGAGGCAGAGGCAGAGGCAGAGCGCGGCTGGCGGGGAGCGTGGCGCAGCCGGGAGCGCAAGTCCGGAGGGAGGCCAGCGGCCGGACGGGGGGCGAACGCACAGGTTGGTGGGGGGCAGGCAGGGCCGCGTGGCAAGGAGCGGGCGCGGAGGCTCCCGTGCTGACACGCCACGCCGCGCCGCGGATGTCCTGCCTCAGCAGTTTTCCAGCTCCCCTGTCAATGAGGGAATCGGCCGCTCGCGCAATTAACCTGCGAGGTGCCAGCTGGCTCCCGCCGCGCTGGCTGCCGTTGGGGTGGGGGGCTCCTCCTGCTCCGGAGGGGCCGGGTCGTGGCCCTGCTGACGCCCCTGGCACCTCCCAGGGCTGCGCAGCACGCGCCGCGGGGGCTGGCCTGGCTGCATCCAAGCATGCAGGATGTGAGCCCTGGCTTGGGGTGGCCACGCTGCCTTCCCCCCGGGGCAAAGACGTTGCAAGAGTGGCTCCTCGCCCGCATGGCTGTGGGAGGGGTCCCTGCTCAGGATCAGGGCCTCAATGCCGGGTGGGGTCGGAGCCTGGGAAACATAGAGACCCCGCCGTGGGCTTCCCATGCTGCAGGAGGACAAACCGGGGCACTGGGCAGGAAAGCCGTGCCCGAGGCTGTGAGCGAGGACAGGGGAAAGACAGGGACCGGCACCAGGAGCCGTGAGTGCCATGCCCACGCGCAGAGGGGCACGCCAGTCTCTGCACCGGTGCGGTCCAGCTCTCGCGCTGCACCCATGCTGCGCCGCCCTCCGCCGGCTGACCCAGCAGCGCCTGTTGCCGCCCGCCGTGCCCGTGACGAGGCTACCACATGCCCGCTTTGCCCCGAGCACGCGGGACCACCTGCCTGTGCCGCTCATCACCTCCGCCCTGCTCTGGAGACGCAGCAGGAGCTCCACGGGCCCCACGGCGCAGGCAGCACGAGGACCCCCGCGCAGCAAGCCAGGCGCGGGTGTGAGGAGCACATAAATCAGAGGCCGGGCAGGAGAAGGAGGGAGCAGGCACGATGGGTCTCTGGGGCCCCGGGGCGAGGCACCGTGCCTCCAGCGCAGCAATAAACCGAAACAACACGCTCAATAATTCAGCACCGGGAGCTGGCGATAAAGCAGAAGAGCCACCGGGGCCTGCAAAGCGGAGATGCTTCGGCCCCTGCCCCAGCCCAGCGTGGAGCAGAGGGTGCTTTGGGGGGCAAGAGGGATGCGGGGCAGGAGGATGTCGGCTGGGGTCCTGGCTGGGTCCAGGGGAGCAGAGGGAGCTCCTTGCTCAGTCTCCCCGCATCTGCACGGTGCCCCTTCCTCCTGGAGCGTGCCCGCTCCCGGGGCCTGGCATCCACCTGCGGCTGGAGGGGCAGATCCAGGGAAGAGGGGTAGAAGCAAGACCCAGCATGGAGCCACTGTCCGAGGCTCCTAGTGATATTCTCACAGGCGGCACCAAATGGCACACCAGCCTCCCGGGCATCCCCGTGGGGCTCACACAGCAGTGCCCAGCAACAGCCTTGCTAGGCACGTCCTCCTGCATCGCCTGCAAAGCTGCAAGACGGAGGAGAGAGAGGCCGCGGGCGGCAGCAGGGAAGGGCCAGGCAGGGCAGGAGAGGTCACTGGGGTTGCATGGCGCAGTCCAGCACTCCCATCTCCACACGTGCAGGAAGCAGCCCCCAGGCCACTGGGTTGCAAAAGCCCCAGGCACTGCAGGAGATGCTGCTGCGTCGAAGGACCGCATCCCAGAGCAAGCTGCCCGAAGCGAGGGCTGCTCTCTGGCACTCTGTGCCCGCAGCCCCAGGGCTCCCATCCTGCCGTGCCCCATGCAAACCCTCCCGTACCGGAGCAGGCCAACTGGAGGAGAAACCCCTGTCTGGCTGCGCTGCCTTTGCTCCTCTCGGCTCATTTTGGGCCTCAAGAAAGAGCCTTTGCCCAGGCCAGATGCTGCTGCTCCAGAGCATGGCTGTGCCGTGGAAGTGGCATGGGAGGGAGGGCCAGGCTGGGCACCCTTGCTGCGGCCCCCATCCCAGCAGGCACAGGCTGCGGCAGCGGCAAGACAGAAGACTTTGCACAGACACCTGGTGCCCCACTGCTGTCTGCACGAGTCCACCCATCTCAGCCCCAGCACGGCGCTGAGGACTCTGCTTTGCACAAGAACTTTCACCAACCGCGATGGAAAACAGGCAAGAGACACAGTTTGCAATGGTGTTGCAGAGAGCTTTGCACAAACGGCCAAGGGAACACTGTCATTGGCACTGGGCACCCTCGTGCATGGCTCTACCCCGGACAGCCCTGGCACCGGAAGAGGATGGGCACACGCGGGTTGCCCATAACCAGCAGGACTGGAGGAGCTGGTGGGCAGAGTCTGGTCATGCCCCGGGCAGGGGGCTGCTCGCGTGTGAACACCCAGCTCATGGGCACAACGGCGTGCACACCAGTACAAGTGCATGCATGTGCACCACCTCCTCAAAACCACGTGGCTTAAGGCTCACGTGGCCTGTCCTTGCTGTTGCTTGGGGGAGGGGGTGCCTGAGCTGGGGGCAGTTTGTTTCCTGCAGGACAAGGAGAGATGCAGCTTTGGTGCCTCGTGTCCCTGTGCCACGTACCTGCCCTCTCCCAGCCTGGCCCGTGCCACCAATCCCTGCGGTGGTGCCGGTGCCAGCGCCCGCTCGCACGCCCTCCCACCCATGACTTGGAAGGAGCCGTCAGTCCGAGCAGAGGTCGGATGCTCCCGCCTGCTCCGTGCTCTGGGCTGCGACCTTGCTCCAGCGCAGTCAATGAGCCGTGACAACAACTCAGTGAGCCATGACAAATGACTGTCCGAGACCCGCGTGCCTGGCCAGCCCTGTGGTAACTAGCCCCTGGGGAGACGTGCCCTCTGCAACCCATCGCAGCCTGCTGGGCCCTCAGTGCTTGTCAGCGGGCCAAAGCGGTGCCCACCAAGGGCTCACACGCACCCCACCATGCAGCAAGGAGCACGCAGGTGAGCTGCACCATCCCTGCCAGCGCTTTGCTCCAGCCCGCAGCCGTGCCTCGGGGCTGCGGTGGTGCCCGTGAACTATGCCTTGTCTGAGGAGCTCCTGGCTGTGAGCACAGAGAAGACCACCCATGCCACCCTCTCTACTAGGTCCTTGTCCATGTACGAGGGCCCCAGGCCGGGTCTCTCCAGGTGCACCCCCGTGTCTCTGCTCCTCCCCCTGCCATGGCACTCGCAGCCCCGCTCGTCCCTGGGCCACCCCTCCCGAGAGCCCGGCACATGCAGGTTGAGGCCAGGTCTCGTAACCACGTGGCTCTCCCGCCTGCACGCCTGGCCAAGGCTTGTCCTCCGGCGACGACCATCGATGCCTGGAACGCTGCCCCGGCCCTGCTGCCTTCGGCCCTGCCCCATCCTGCCTGTGCACGGCCACCGGCTCCTTGTCCCAACCTCGCATCCTTCTGCCGGCTCTTCCTTCCCAACCAAGGCTGCGGGTGTGCTTGGAGGGCACTCTGCCAGGCCTCCTGCCATCCCCAGGCCGGCCTGTGCCTCTGTTCTCCCAGCAACATCCACCCCGGCATCCTCTCTCCCGCACTTCTCCCCTTTCCCGTGGACGTGGACGCAGCAACACTCACGGAGCAGCCCCGAAGGCCGGCAGCCGTGGGAGGGCTCGTTCCCCACCTTGCTCCTGCCCCCCTTCACCCTCCGGCTTGCCGCTCTGCCTGCTGGGCACTGCCGCGCTCCTGGCTGCAGGATCCCAGGGACAGAGCCGTCCTGCCCAGCCTCACAGTGGCTGGCTGCACCAGACTTTGCTCTGTGCCATGCACCACTAAGGACTGCTGCCAGGCAAGCGAATGCTTGCAACCCCCCGGCGGGTCACAGCACAGGAGGAACTGCAGGCAACCCAGGCTGCCAGCGGCCGGAGAAGTCCCCGTGTGCTCGCCTCGCTGACAGGATGACCCTGCATGCAGTGCCGTGCGGGTGCGCTGTGCATGCCAGTCCTGCTGTATCTCCCCCGGGATGCGGAGAGGCCTTGGTCCCCAGCAAAGTCAGGCCATTGTCCTCTGCACCGGGCTCTCTGGAGAGCTGCGTGCCCCCAGGAGCCCGCCCGAGCCTTTGTTGCACCTGCCCCTGCAGACGGGCTGGCTTGGGGATGCAGGGGCAGTCCAGCCCATCATGATTTTGGACAGAGGCACGTGTCACCCGGAGCCCAGGTGCTGTCCAGGGGCCTCATTCCCGCAGACGGCAGACCGGGCCCTCGCCAAGACGCAGGGAGCGACCCCGAGCGGCGCGGGCTGGGGAAGACGCGCGGTGTGACCAGACGTCGGCATGCCTCCAGCAGCGCAGACCCCCTCCTGAGGCCAGGCCTGCCCCTGGATACCCAGCCCGTTTGAGCCCTGCACCTGGAGGCACCGGCCAGGAAAGCCGGGGGGCAGCCGCGGGGTGCTCCTTGCACCAGGCAGGGGAGCAGGCCGCACACGCGCCGCCCTTCTCCAGCCAGCAGAGCCCCAGGCCCCACCGGCCCCCTGGACGCTGAGCCCCTAGCCCAGCGGTCCTGGGCCGTCCTCAACTCCAGCCCCGCGGAA
This sequence comes from Alligator sinensis, assembly GCF_000455745.1. Lineage (NCBI taxonomy): Eukaryota > Metazoa > Chordata > Crocodylia > Alligatoridae > Alligator > Alligator sinensis. The sequence continues at coordinate 305,076 of NW_005843038.1, forward strand.
GGTGCCAGCTCCGCTTTTGGATTACGGAAAACACGAGTGCTGCAAAGACCCCAGCAAAGCCCCGGCAGGGCAGCGCAGTGGTGCCACTGGATTCCTACTGAACTCTCGCGGCACCCCGGTCGAGCATCACCGACCTGGCCAGAGCAGGTGTGGGGGGTGCTGTGCCAGCAGGACAGGTGCTAGGAGCCAAACCCAGCTGCAGCTGTGCCCTTGGCCCTGGAGGAAGCACCAGCGCCAGCACCAGCCCTGCCGCAGCCTGGCCGCTGGGGAACCCCGGGCGCTGCGAGGCGATCCCCCCGCCCTCCGCGGAGCCCGAGAAGGGAAGTGTCGGTACCTGTTGTTCAGCCACGGTCCCCTGCGGCGCTCACGCTGGTCTCGCTGAGGAAAGAGAGAGGAGGAAGAATCAAAATCAATGCTCATTACCGCTAACTTGCTTACAGTCAATGCCATTCGCTCATTGACTGGCAGCGGCTCTGAATAGGAGGAATTATCTCCCTCCGAGTTCTGGGAAGCTTGCCCTGCTTACGAGCTCGCGGCCACCCGGGGCACGAGCTCCCCTGGCAGCGGCCTGGCACCAGCCTCCTTCCTGAAGGGCGTCGAGCGCTGGCGCGTGGGACGCGGGAGCACCCTGGCAGCCGGAGCGGCGCGTGCAGAGAGGAGCCTGCAGCGGGGCCGGCCTGCCCGCCAGCCGCTCTCCCAGCCCCAGACCTCTCCATGCACATCACCGAACCCCCCCAAAGCGGTGCTTGCACTCAGCTTACAGACGAGAAGCGCGAGCTCTTTCTAGCCGCGCCCCCTGCTTTCTTAGCCCTTGGCTGAAAAGTTTCCCAGCTCTTCCCTGCAGCCGCGAGGGCCGAGGGCTGAGAGCCTCTCCTTTACAGCCACGACCTGGGAGTCTCCAGCAATCCCCTGACTCCGGGAGCTGGAGCGGGGAGGAAAGGGCCATGCTGCCAACTTGCAGGGCAACGGCCAGGGTGGGAAACAGCCCAGGAGAGCGGTGGATTTGGGGGCCAGCACCGGAGTGGCGCCCAGAAGAGCCCGTGCCACACGCTAGCACCCAGCCGGCTTCCTGGGGCGTGCGCCAGGCTGCTCCGTGCCCTGCGGGTTGCAGGCGCAGGGCAGCTGCGCGCCTGGCCCGGCACTGCTCCAGCACGTGGCGCGGACCCCAGCCCCTCGGCCCCGCGGGCCACGACGGAGACTCCTCCGTGGGAGGAAGGGAAGTGATTCCCAGGCGCTGGTGTTAGCAAACACGGCTCTCGGCAGCGCAGCGGGATAATCAATTATGGTAATTCCTGCCTCAGTGAATCAGATTCATGGAGGAACACAGCTCATTAGGCTGGTGCTGACTTCCATTAGCGCTCTGATGATAAAAACCCTCCGGAAAGCTCGAGCCCAGCTAGGCACATTTGCCAGGCTCCGGCGGCCGAAGGCCGAGGTATCCCCCAGCCGTGTCCCGAGGACGTGGCCTGCTGGGGGCGAGAGCCTCGTCCACGGCCTCCCCCAGGCCACAGAGGGCTGGACGCAGGCAGCACGCTGGAGATCGGGCTCAGGCCACCTGCAGCCCCGGTGAGAAACACGGCGGGGGCACAGCTTTCACTGCAGGAGCTGATGGCTCCTATTGCAGCCTCAGCCCAACTTCCAGCCCTGGCAGTGCCGCGCGTCCTCGTTTCCCATCCAGCCCGGCTGCGGGGAGAGGGTCAGCCTCCCTCCCGGGGCCCTCCAGCCCTGCTCCCTGCCCTGGGCACTCGGTCGGGCATCCAGGACCCCCCCCGCCCCCCGGGCATGCGACAGGAGGGCGAGGGTGGATCCCGGGGGGAAGCAGCAGGTCTGTACGGGAATGAGCAGCCAGGCAGGAATCAGTCCAGCTTCCACGCACGCTGGCGGGCGATCGGGATTCCCTCTCCCCCGATCCCGGCATCCTCTCTCGCTAGAAGGGGGCGGGCAGCCACGGGGGTAGGAGTGGGGGAGCTCAGCCACAGTATGCGTGGGCACACGCTCCGGGGAGCCGGCGCCCGCCTGATCCCCCCGGGGCAGCACCCGCCTCCCCTCCAGCTCCAACGGGAGCCTCCAACCCGCTCCCCCCAGCTCCAAAATTAATTTGGCTTTTAATTAAATTCATTAGCAAAGATTATCTGGCTGAGGAAAAATAATACCCCGGCCCTCCCCCACAGCCCTCTCTATTTATATCCCTATATACATAAGCAGCAGTGAATATTTCTTTATGGGCCATTAAAGGTGTAATGTTTAATTTATCGCCGCGCTCTCTGGCGGGCAGGATGACCAGGCGCGGTGTCAACACTTTTAATTAAATGAGAAGGGGGTTTGAACAGAGGGAAGATAAAAAATGCCACGTTCCCAGCAGCTCTTCCAGGTGCCGGCTGGAGGGCAGGTGGAGGCTGGCGCTGCCCCCGGCTGAGCTGGCACCGGGGCTGGCGGGTGCTGCCCGGTCCTGAGAGCGCTCAGCACCTGCAGGCAGGCTCGGGGGGGCCAGGACATGCTGCGTCCACACAGAGAGATGCTGCAGCCAGCGGGGCTTGGCTTGGCAAGTAAGAGCCCTCTCCAGCTGCTGAGCACAGGAGTTCGGGTTCGGGTTCGGGTTCGGGCCCCCCAGCACTGCCAGCTGCAGGCAGCCCATCGGCGCCAGCAGAGCCGACCAGAGATGCCTTGCAAAGGGATGCCCGTCAGCCCCCGTGGCACCCGGAGCTGAGGCCAGTGTGACAGTCATGGTACACCTCCCTGGGAAGCGCTGCAGGGCGGGAGGGCACCGCCGGACTACCACGTGGCGCCAGCCGGCACGGCGGAGCTCCAGCGTTCAGCACCGCGGTGCCGGCAGGGCGCCCCGGGGCACACAGGGTGCAGTGCCCGTCTCTCCAAGGCTGTAGCAGCCCCGAGCCAGCTCAGAGCAAGCTGCTGAAGGGGCCACCTCCGGGGCCAAGGTCCCGGCTTGGGGGCTCACTGCTACCTGTGACCCCTGGATCCTTCCCGGCCTGTCCTGAGCTGTCCCTACAGAGGTGGGAGCCACGTGCACGGTGGCGGGGGTCCACGGGACCCGAGGCAGCCACGTCACCTCGGGCCGGGGCGTGGGGCTGGGCGGGCGGATGCCTGACCCCAGGCATCAGGACAGGTAGGACCCCTGCGCTTGCCTCCTGAGCCCCTCTGCGGGGCGGCCTGGGGTGCTGGGGCCGGGCGGGAGAGGAGGCCGGTGGCTGGAGCGAGCAGCTTCCCAGCCGTGGGGCGTTTCATCTTACGGGAGCGATTCAATCTCTGTGTAACGCGATGAGTCAGCAGCTGGCTGTGGAGGGGCCGCACGTTCAGCCACAGGCGCTTGGCTCCAGCGGAGCAGCTTCGAGCTCCTTCCCCGCCCGCGTTTCTCACCCCGCGGCACGGCCCGGCCCTCCGCCATGCGCGCGCGGGCTGCCCGCAGCCCCGGTCATCCAGCCAAGGAGACAGGGTTGGCCCTGGGCCCCGACTGCCGGTACCATCCAGCCTCCGCTCTTGTCCTGCCCAGCACCGGGTGACTCGCGGGCAGTGTCCCCGCTTCCCTCTCTGCCGGGCGCTCCAGGAACAGGCGGGCAGGAGTATCGCAGAGACCCTCGTGAGCGCCGTCCGTCCCCAGGCCGGCGTGCCAGCTCCACCTGCATGTGCCGGCAGGACCCCCGCGAGCCCACGGCCAGGCCACCTTCCTGCACCCCGGGCTGCCCGCTCCCATCCCAGAGCCAGGTCGCAGGCAGGGAATATTAGAAATTAAAAGAGAAAAACCGAAAACTCCCCACAAAGCAGGTTTGCCTGCACCGGCCGGTGCCTCGGCGAGCCAGGGAACAGCGTGGTGATGGCACGGTGCCGCTCGCTAAAAGCATGAGTGTCACTAAATCAATAATTCATTTACTTTAATGAGATAAGTACTTTGAAAACTAATTGCAAACCTGCTCCATTTACTCCAGCCCGTTATAGCCCTTAATGTAAATGGCAGGAGCGCGGCTGGAGGAAGGGGAGAGGCTTTCGCTGAAGGTACTATGTCATTTCTCGCCCTTCTTCTAAGAAAGAGAAATCTCAGGCGCAACCGAGAGCAGAGGAAAGCCCAGTCGCCGGCTCCGTCCGTCCGGGCAGGTGCTAGTGCCCGGCCGCGCCCCACCCCAGTCACACCTGGGGGGCTGGGAGCAAGGGGCATCGCATGCTGCTAGAGACGGTGCAGCGCGGCGAGGCCCGGCGGGGGCACGAGCCCCGGGATGCTGGGCACGGCGCTGGTGGGCAGAGCTCCTCCCGGGGAGGCCGCAGGAGCGGGAGCTGCGGCTCTGTGCAAACGAGCGAGGAGCAGGAAGCAGACTCGGTGCCAGGGCGACCGACGGTGGGAGCGACTCATGCCCGCGGGGTGTGATGGGCAGGGCTGTCCCCGCCACCCTGGGGACTCAGAGCCGCTGGTCACAGCGCCCTGTCACCAAGGCCCCGCACACGGTGCTTCCCCGCACCACAGCTCAGCCTGGCTGCCGGGGCTCCTAGGGCGCATAGCTTGGGTCATGGGGGAAGAGGTGCAGAAGCCCAGGGCTCTGCCAGGGCCCCCGGGGGGTACAGCTCACTCGGACCAGCTCTTATGGCTCAAATCTGCACTCGAAGAACGTGCCTGGGGGAAGCCTACCCGGCGGCCCAGCCCTCCCAGGACATTAGCTGGCATCTCCCTTCCCCGGCTGGCAGAGCTGGGGCGAGCGGCGGGTGCATTGCCAATCCCCGCCAGCTCCAGATGCTGCAGAGGAGCCTGAGACTTGGGCCAGGCCCTTGCAATGGAGCAAGACGGGCTCCTCGAGTGAGAGCTTGGACCAGTCGAAGAACGATAACCTGCCGAATACAAATATGATGCAGAATAGTCACAGCAGGGACGATCCCCTCCCAACAGCCCATGTAGAGCTGGCGAACGCACAGCTAGAGAGGCTGGGTCTCTATAAGTCGGCAGGACCGGGCGAACTCCGTCCGAGAGCGCTGAGCAAACCAGCCGAAGTCATCGCGGGATCGCTGGTGAACTCTTGGAGAATTTGTGGCGCTCAGGAGGGTCCCACAAGGCTGGAAGAGGGCCAGTGCTGTGCCCGTCTTCAAGAAGGGAGGAGAGAGGACCCAGGGGACTGCAGCCTGACTTCAATCCCAGGAAACTCCTCAAGGAGTCCATACGCGATAAGCTAGTAGAAGGCAAAATCCCGAATGACGGCCAGCACAGTTTTGTCCCGGGTAGGTCATCTCTGCTGAAC
>NW_005843038.1:310340-325975 GCF_000455745.1 Alligator sinensis
ATCTCCTTCTACGGCCAGGTTACTCCCCGCCTGGATAAGGGAGATGATGTCGACGTCATGTACTCGGACTTTAGGAAGGCCTTTGACTTGGTGTCCCATGAGGCTCTCAAGGATAAAACCCAGGGACTACGGGCTCAACAATTCAAGGGTCAGATGGGTGGGAAACTGGCCGCGGGGTCGGACCCAGCGAGTACTAACGGACGGATCTGTGTCGACCTGGTGGGTGGTGGCCAGTGGGGTCCCCCAGGGCTCGGTACCTGGACCGCTGCTTTTCAACATCGTCATCAGTGATCTGGATGGGGGTGAAAAGCCCACTGGCAAAGTCTGCCGATGACATTAAGCTGTGGGGAGGTGCAGCCGTGCCTCAGGGCAGGCTGACGATCCAGGCAGACCCGGACAGACGAGCGAGACGGGCGGACCAGAGCCAGATGCTGTTCGACACCGAGAAGTGTCTGGGGAGGAAAAATCCACAACAAACGTCCAGGCTACACTAGCCAGCACCACGTCCAAAAAGGACCTGGGGGCCATCCCTGACCATAAAATGAGTATGAGCCACCAGTGCGATGCTGCAGTCGGCAGAGCGAACAACACGCCGGCACGCATCAACCGATGCATCTCCAGCAAACCTCCGGAAGCGATGCTCCCGCTCTCCTCGGCCGCAGCTGGAGTATTGCATCCAGTTCTGGCGCTGCACTTCAGGAAGGACGCGGAGAAGCTCAAGAGAGTCCAGAGAAGAGCCACGCGCATGATTAGAGGCCTGAAGAGCAAGCCATGCGAGGACAGGCTGACAGATACGGGACTGTCCAGCCTAGAAAAGAGAAGATTTCGGGGGGATTTGGTGGCAGCTTACAAATATATCAGGGGAGAGCATCAGGGGCCAGGTGAACAACTATTCACCAAAGCGCCCCAGGGGAAAACCAGGAGCAACGGTCCTAAACTCCTAGAAGAAGGTTTCACACTGGATATAAGGAAAAACTTCTTAGTTCATGTGACCAGACTGGAATAGACTCCCGGCGGGGCGGTGGTGCAGGCACCAACCCTGCAGATCTGCAAAAGCAGACTGGATGCACTCCTTGCTGGGCTTATTTGACCCCCTGCAGTCTCTCCTGCCCATGGTGGTCTCACGAGGTCCCTTCCAGCCCTAAAGCCCTGTGAATCCGTGCCTGGGAGCTGGATGCCGAAGCCTCGTGCTTCCTGCTCGCGGGAGCAGAGAGCAAGGCAGGAAGGAACCGGGGCTCTGCAAGAAGCAGCCCAGGGCCAAGGCCTCTGCTCAGCGACTGAGCTTGCAAACCCTTCCCAGTCACCCGTAAGAAGCCCCTCGCCCCCTGCTCCGGCCTCTGGGCAGAGCTTGTCCGGCTCTGCCCCCGGCCGGCCCGTGCCCAGCAGAGGATGCCCACCGTAGTAAGATGCAGGCGGAGGCGTGAAGTGCTGCCCCGTTCCCAGACCGATCACAGGCCCAAGCTCTCCTCTGGCCCTGGACAACCCCAGGACAAGGCTGCCGGTGCGGTGCCGACAGAGGGAGGAACATTTTGCCAATGCTAATGCCCCCGGATGCCCTCTCATGGGCTGGCTCTCGGGCTTCCAGGGGCTTATTCAGGTGTAGAGACCAAAACCTCCTTGGCTTGGAAGCCTCTTAAGACAGGAGCTTGAGATCAGCCCCTGGCTCTGAGCGGGCTGGGAGCGGGGCTGTGGCACGGACCAGGGTGAAACAGGGCCAGGGGCTTGTTGGCACAGACCCCAAATCCACACACCCCGTGAAGGATGCTGCAGGGACCTCGTGCGGGTGGCGCGGGGCTGGGCCGGCGGCCGCACACGTAACGCAGCCGGGGACCACAGAGGCGTCCTGGGGCTGCGAGTGCAGCAGATCCCACCTCGGCCGCTCTGCCGCGCGGAAAATCAATGGCGAGCATCTCAATTAATCATGCGGGGGGCAAATTGATTAGGATCCTAAATGAGGTCAGCGCGGCTGTCTGCTCATTGGGTCGGACCCCTTCATCATTGCTTGATCCGCAGCAGGCTGCGGCGGAGCCCGTTGCGTGCCCAGGCCTGGCCCGACGGGACCATCAACCTGGCTCCTTGCGGGCACGACTCTGGGCTGCTCCTGGGACAGGACCTGCCCTGCAGCTCCAGCTGACATGTGAACACCTGCCGGTGCTGGCAGCGGTCAAACGGCGCTGACCCCCGGGCTCCCGGCAGGCGATCTCGCTGCTCCCTGTGCAGGGGAGCTGGAGCCACGTGGGGGGGACTCCCAGGGACTTCCCCCTTCTCAGGGCACCCCTGAGCCTGCAGTGGCTCTGCATAGGGCACCTACACATTGAGCAGGGGACAGAGGACCCCAAGCACCAGCGCCCCAGACACCTGCCGGCTCCTTGCCCATGCCCTGGCCACCACAGCTGTGCCCACGTGGTGCAAGGGTTTCCTGCACAGCGGTAATTATTTCTCCTCTAATTACAGAGCTGGACCAGAGCTCCCTCCAGGCCTCGCCACACTGCCCTGGCTCCTCCGGGGCTTCCCATGGCCCCAATGCAAAGGTACAGCTCCCCCCAGACTCACCCACGCGCCCCCTGGGCATTCGCAGCCTCTCGGGGTTAGGCAGGACCTGCAGGGCTCAGGGTGGGACACGGGCCACACGTGCACTGGACACGGGGCTGGCTGGGTCCCCGAGGTGGCAGGGGAGGGGCGTGGGATGGGGCAGAGATGGCTGCAGACAGGACACGATGTCAGGGCACCTGCTGGGCAATGCTCAGGAGCTTTGGGGGCCGTGGCGAGGAGGAAGGGGGGCTGGAGGAGGGGGCTGCACCGGGACCTGGTGCTGAGCTGGTCCCCGAGACACGCGCCGGAGGAGCAGCGCTCTGGGCTCACGGCAGCCCGATAACATGGTTTGCTTCGCTGGCAGACTTTCCAATTGCAAGTGAACTCGAGTCCACCAGGTCTTTCACTTGGCTGGGACCCTGCGGCCGCAGCGCTCGCTCGGACCCTGTCCCGGGGCCTGGCGCATCCATCGCAGCCATGCAGCCCTTGCACGGGGAGCAGAGCGGAGCGGAGCTGGGGGCACGTCCTCATGCAGCGTCCCAGCAAGGCTCCCTCCGCACGGGCCCCCACCCAGACCCGACTGGGACACAGACGTGGCTCTGGGGAGGCCACGGCACCTGCGCCCCTCGGTGACCGGGGCAGCAGGAGGAGCATCGCTAGCGCGGAGCTGCGAGCACAGGAGGGGCATCAGCGCAGCACCCGAGCACCCTGGTGGCACGTGGCCTGGGCTACCTGTCACTAAGCCCACGTGCCCCCGGGCCACAAGCGCCTGGGATGGATGAGGGCAGGAGTGACGTGGGGCCGGACTCCTGCCGTGTGGCCGAGGGCTGCGCCCGCCGCTCAGAACCCGGGCGTTACATCCCCCGCCCCGAGCGCCACGCAGCTGGACCTGCCTCCGCCACGTGGCGGCTCCGCTTGTGGTGGATGCAGTTATAAATATTACAATCTGGTTTAATATTTAATACCGTCAGGTTAAATAAGCATTCCCAGTGCCATAAATAATCATTAACGGAGGGGGCTAATTGTGCTGCTGGGATCCTGCCTCATGACTTATTTAAAGGGCAGACGTTCTTCCCATCCGCAGCTCCACGCTACGCCATAAATTACCCTGCAGCTCCCCCTCTCCGGGAAGAAGCCGACGGGACACAGCAGAGCGACACGACCGCAGCGCCAGGCCCTGCCCGGGCCACGCTCCCATGGCAGGAGGACGGCAGAGGGTCCGAGCAAGCAGGGCCGGCCCGGCGGGCGGCAGATAGGAGCGCGCACGGCTGCACCTGGGCAGGTGGCACCACATCCAGCGACCTGGACCAGCTCCTCCACGGCCTGGCGCTGCCCAAGCTGCCTGGCAGATGCATTTTGGGATGCTTCCCTCTCTGCAAAACCAGCTGGGACAAGGTAAGGGTCGAAGGCTCCAGTCTTCCCGCACGGGCCCGGTGGCTCACTCTCTGTCTCGGACCAGGGCAGGACAGGGGATGGGATCCCACGACAGCTTCCTTCTGCAGACACCAGGCAGCGTGCCCTGGCAGGGGAGATACTATCACAATGGTTTCGACCCAGGTGATTTTGCTGCCCTGGCAGAAGAAATCCCCCTCTTCTCCTCCTTGAATGACCCAGTGTAGTTGAGGGTGCTAGTGCCCACGTGGCACCGTGTGCTTCCGGCCAGGACCCCGCTTGCTTTCCAGGGGAGCACCCAGAGCCGGGCAGGGCTGCACGTGGACAAGCCACAGTCTCTGCTTGCACCCACTGCACGCTCCCAGGCTCCGCCGCTCGCCCAGAGGAAGACACCGGCCACGGGGATACAACACAGTGCCACCCCGCACCTGCCCTGCGACTCCACAGCCAACACGAGGGTTTCCTCCCTGCTTCGGGGCGGTCGCGGTGCTGGGACGCTCACACTGGCAGTGCTGCGAGACGCGGCGCCGGGGAGAAGACTTGGCTCCTGCCAACCGGATCCGAGATGGGAGTTCAAAGAAGAGAGGAAGAGGAACCACACGCACGCCCAGGAGCTGCCAGGACGTCCATGCCGGGAAAGTGCAAGGGGCCGAGGCGAGATGGCAGGGTTGCAGAGAGGGGGAAACACCCCCGGGCACCTGCCTGGTGCACAGCTCCCAGGAGGGTGCCCTCTGCTCTCTGCACCTCGGCACGAGGCGGGGGTGCGGGGCCCCTGCCCCGGCTCAGCGGCTGCCTCGTGGCTGGTGCCAGGTCCGCTTGGCCCCATGTGCTCCACGCTCCTCTCCTCGCCTCACACGACAGGCTCCCTCCTGGGGCCCGGGGGCTGCTCGGGGGGCTCTGCATAGGCAGCAGCAAGGACTGGCTGCCCCATGCCCAGCCCCAGCCCCTGCAGAGGGGCAGCAGAGACGCTAGGTAACTGCCCCGGAGTAAATGGGTGCCAGCTCCAGCCTCCTTCCCCAGAGCTACCCACCCCTTCCCCAGACCCCCTTCCTTGGTGCAAGCGCAGTGCGGTGCAAACAGACACACAGGCCCCTGCCAGCGCAGGGCATGGCCAGGCCTGCATGGCATGGACCAGTCATGCCAGGGGAGCGGGGAGCGGGGGTGACGTCCTCCGGGGGAGGCGGCGAGGAGCTCCCCAAACAAAGAGCAGCGCTCGCAGCCTCCCAGAACCGGGTTAGCATCGATCCCTCTGCCCAGGATTAGGTTTCTATCGAGTGCCGGGGCCGGACCAGGGCGCGGGGTTTGCATTGCATGTCAGCACCAGTCCTCCCGCTTGTCTCCAGCACGAGTCAGAGGACTTGGCCCAAGGCAGGGTGGAAGGGTTCGTGCCCAGCGAGCCACGTCCCCAGTCTGAGCTGGCCCCGTGCGAGGCCGTGGATGCAGCAAGCGAGCCGGGGATCCACTGTAGGAGCCCGGCGGCGATCACAGCATCAGGGGCGGGGAGGCATAGACCTCCCCATGCCAGTCCCTGGCTGGTCGTCTCTCCTGGCACCAGGCGATGTCTGCTCCGCAGGTATTGCCCCGGCATGCAGCGGCACGCCACAGAAAATGGCGCCTCTTATCTTTATGTGTCAGGATTTATATAAAAAGGGGATAGTTCAGCGCTAACTGTAATGAGCTGGAAGAACAGCCCTCCAGTGGCCTCCTCCGCCCGCGCGGCATCAATAACATCGATTGCTAACAATAACGAATAGCCCGGGCAGGGCTGGGGATGGGCTGCGAGGGACTGCAAACCTGCGCGCGCCGGCCGGCGGCTGGGCAAGCTGCCGGGCTCCCCTGGGAGGAGGCAGCCTGGGAGCGTGGCAGGACACGTGGCAGACTCGGGGCCAAGCAGCTCGTGGCCTTGCCCCTCCAAGGGGCAGAAAGGAGCAGCGCCAGACCCACAGCTTGCAGCTGACCCGGGACAAAGCTTGGAGCAGGGGGTGGAAAGACCTGAGCTGGGGCAGGCTCCCAGGTAGGGGCTTTTCCTCTGAGCCCTGCCCAGTCTAGCTATGGCCCTTTCCAGGAAAGCAGAAAGCCCCGTGCGCGCTCCCATGAGCAGCCCCTCCGCTGCAGGGATGAAGTGGACACACAGCACTCCTGATGCCCGGTGCTCCTGAGCCCGGCGGGCACAGCTCGTGGCGATGCCGGGGCTCCCCACGCCAGCCTCTCCCAGGGAGCCTGCACCCAGGATCGCTGCATGCTACAGCGCCTGGCCCCGTAACCCTCAGGTCTCAGCCACCTGCAAGAGTCCAACGAGGGCTGCGAGGGTGATGGCTCTTTCTAGGACAGGGCCTGCCCTGCAGTCTGGGCACCAAGCTCCACAGCAGAGAGGGCGTCTTGGCAGATGCCCCCTGAGCACATGGCCCATGCATGCCCAGGATGGCTTGGCACGGCGGGCCTCCATCCCCGGGGGACAGAGGGCCAAAGCGACCCCTGGGCTGGCTGCACGTGGGCACTGAGCTCTGGGAACGCCACGCATCCAGCAGCCGGCCCCAGGTTGGGGTCGGGGATGCTCCTTGCTCCACGGTCACGGTGCGGAGGCGGAGGCGCAGCCCGCCTGCTGCCCAGCTCGGCCCCTGTACACCCCCCTCGCCCTCCGGCTTCCCAGAAAGAGAGCGAACATAGAAGAGGAGGGAAAGCGGCCGTAAAATGCCAGGGCGCAGTGCGAGAGAGTTATTTAGCCTGCTCAAAACGAGTCTAACGTAATAGAGAAAGAAATAAAGTGTTTTAAAATTAACAGTAGAAATGTCAGCCCCGATGGCAGGGATGTTAAACTACCCGGCAGCCGAAGCCAGCCTCTCTCGCCGCCCCGAGCTGATCCACAACCTGCCTGAGGCCAGCTCCCCCTCCCCGCAACCTCTGCACTGCACATCTGGCATTAAGGGGCTGCAGCCTCCCCAGCTCCCCTTGGCTATCCAGCTCCCTGACACCTCCCGCCTGCCAGGACCAGGGCACACGTGGCAGGGCTCCCATGCCCAGAAAGCCAGCCGTGAAGCCAGCCATCCTCCCAGCCACCCCGGCAGCCTGGCAGGGAGGCCTGTCTAGGCAGCCAGGAGCGAGGGACCGCGTGCTGCTTGTGCACGCGTAAGGAAACAGGCCCGGCGCTGCTAGGGCGCACAGCTGGACGCAGGCCGCCAGCGGTGCATGAGGCAAGGGCACTGCTGGCACCCGGAGCTGAGCGCATGGCGCAGCTCACGCTGCCCAAGCCACGCTGCTCCCCGCCGGCGCGGGGGCATCACTGAGGCTGGCGGCACGCGTGCGGGAGAGCAGGGCCCCGGAGGCAGATGCAACAGAGAGCACAGTTATTGGTAAATAATCCTGTGTTAACGAGCGCCCGTAATAGATGGCCCCGCGCTGCTCCGGGCAGCGGATGGCAAGCGCCGTTCCTCCACTTCTCAATCCCCTCCTTGGGGAGGGAGCGGAGCCTGGCCCGGGTGAACGAGAGAGACTTTTGTCGCGTTTAATATCAATTCATTTTGCAGACTGCTGACGCAGCAGCACCGCGCGGCTCGGGATTTATGGTTCTTCCCAGAGACATGCGCAAAAAGGGGGTAAAATGCCCTGCCATCAGCACAAACCGCAGCCCGCTGCGGGGAGGAGCATGGCCCCGGGGCCAGCCCGGTGCGGGCACTGCCCCCGGGTGGCCGGCACGTGGCCCTTGGCCCGGCTCCAAGCCCGTGGCTGTATCCCCGTGGGAGCAGCGGGGCAAGTCCCCCTGCAAGTGGGGCAGATGCCCACCTGTCCGGCACCCAGCCCAGCCCAGCCCAGGCCCCCAGGCCTTGCACGGTGTTTGCTTCCAGTGCCTGCACTGCTGCTCCGGCCTCTCGCCCCGTCTCCCTGGAGTCCTCCCCCCATCCCTCCCCTCGGTGCAGGTGTCTCGGAGCAAGCCCTGTGCTTCCCGGCCTGCCAGGGGCTAGCTTTGAGTGACCCACCTGCCTCTCCCAGGCAGAGGCTCCTTGCACGTGCTGGGTGCCCAGCACCATGGCACAGCTCCATCCCTGTCGGGAGGCACAGCCCCACAGGGTCCGAGCCCCCTCCCCAGCACGGACCATGGGGCATGATCCCAGCCAGGCTTAAAACACCAGGCTGGGTGCGTGGATGGAGCTGGAGCTGGATGAAAGACCTTGGCAAGCACATTCCTGCCCGCTTGCAGACTGCACCCCAGCCCTGGAGCCGTCTGCAGTCCCTCCGGCACGCGGGTGACGCCTGCCAGCCCCAGGGTGCCAGGGCTGTGATGGATCGGCAGCTCCCGGGGGAGTCTCTGCTGTGTGCAGGCCCCGCGGCTCCGGGCAGCGTGCAGAGCCAAGACAGATGACACCCTTGTCCCCTGCCTCCGGCAGGACGACTCCATCAGCCAGCGATGCTGGCAGCTTCTCTCCACTGGACACACCCGGCAGGAGCCCAGGGCACGGCAGCTGTCCCTGCCTCCCTGCCCAGGCCAGCAGCTGTAGGCTTGGCCTCTCCTTGCCCTCTGTCCAGCTATCAAGCCCGCATCCAAGTGCCGTGCTCCCCGCTCCGGGGCCCTGTCTGCGCACGGAGCTGGCTGGTACAAGCTGTGGGCTCAGACCTTGCAAAGAGCTGGGGAGAGCGCAGGACAAGTCAGCACAGGGAAAGCTTCCCCTCCACGCGGCCCAGCGGCCTCCACCGGACGGCTCGGACTCCAGCGAGGATGGGAAAGCTGGAGCCGCAGCAGTCACGGCAGCTCTGCCCTCACCCCCTGGGCCCTGCTTTTCTCCAAGCCACAAAAGAGCCTGGGTGAGAGGCCAGCGTCTGCTTGCACATGCATTGCTCCTCAAAGCTTTTCCTTGCAAGCTGGAGACGTGGCGCAGAGGGATGACAAGGCGGCTGCTGGGCCCCAGCAGCCAGCGTGGAGCGGACCTTGCACCGAAGCCCGGCAGCCTGGCCCTGCGGGCAGGGGCCACATCTCCGTTCCCTGCTGCAGCTGCTCCGACAGCTCGTCCTCCCACGCAGCAGGCGAGCGCCGAGGCTGCGGAGGCAACGTTCAGTGTGGCGGGCCAGTGGGGGGCGCTCCTGCATGGAGCCGCCCACCTCCCTGCGCCCGACCCCCTTCCAGGCTCCGAGTGCCTCCCTGGGGTGCCTCCCGTCCGGCCGACCCCTTCCCCGGAGCACACCCGCTAGCCTGGGGTTCCCGCTGCCACCATCCAAGGCTCTGGACTCACTTCTGGCTCTGCGCCCCTTGGAGAACACAGGCCTGATCGTCCAATGGGTGCTAGACCCAATACCAGCACTTGGGGCACTTCCCCAAGTCAGGGGCTGATTAGGAAGCCTCCCTTAGTCCACAGACCTACGGGGCCTCCTCGGCATAATTTAGTCCCACCCCTCAATAAGTCTCCCACACCGGTCACAAAGGAGAACTTTATTGATTACAGGGGTAGGGCGGAAACAAGGGAAAAGGTAGAGCAAAATCATAGCAATATTCCAGGAATATCAGAGGAATCCCATAGAGCAAACCAGGGTGGCTGAGGTAGCCGTTTCAACACGCATCTGAGTTACTGAAGCTAAATATCTCATCGGATCTCGAGTAGGTTACTCACTCGCATCGTCCAGAGGTGCTTGTTGTTTCCTCTGGAGGCAGGGCACTCTTGCCGCATGCGGTGATGAGGAGAGAGCCAGGTTCAGATTCACCTGGATGACCGCATGGCTAATGGCTGGCCTTCTTCCTGGCCCAGGCCTTTTTAAAACCTCCCTGACCTCAGCAGCCGGTCCAATCGAACCTGCCAATACTGGCTCCAAACCGTCCAATCTGCATGGCATCCCTGACTACCTGGGCCCGCGCGCAGGGCCGGGTCTTCCCCCCCCTGCCCAGGTGACCAGAGCATCGCCTCCCAGGCGCCAGGCTTTTGTCTGCAGACAAGGAGCGAGATCCCCGCTGTGAGAGATTCAACAGCAGCCTCTCGGGCTGGCTGAGACAGATCTCTGGAGAGGGGCACCGACGGGGCATTTCTGCCACATTCAGCACCGCCGGCTCCGCAGGGGATCGCTGCTGCACCGCGTGCACCAGCACCGCTCTGCAGCACCAGGCCCGGCTCCCGGCTCCCGGCCCCGGACCGACACGCTCGGCCCTCGCTGGGCCTGCCCAACCCTGGTGTCCCGTGGCTCCCACCCGGCCAAGCTCCATGCTGGCACATGGGGGCAGCGGGGGCTCCCATGCATGCCAGAAAGCCACCAGGTCCATGCCGGGGGCTGGCACAGCACAAGCTCGCATTGCTCCCGGGTGCCACTAGCCCAGAGTCCAGCCTTGCCGGGGGGATGCACCTGCACGCTGGGGGACGCCTCGGCGCAGGGCAGCGAGCAAGTCAGGGCATCCTTGGCTGCTGCGCTGGGTGCCCTGCTCTGCTCCGGGGAAGCTGGCCGTGCCCGGCTCTCCAGCACCTGGGGCAAGGCCGGCGCCACTCACTCAGCACCGCGCGGCCCCAGGGGGCTTTATGCAAAATGACACACGATACAAATGGCGGCTGTAAACAGAGAGCTTAATAAAGGGCTGTGTGCGAATTTACGGCCTCCCCAAGGATAATTAAAATTATTTATCTACTTACCTAGCCGGCCGTGGGAGCAGTCTATTAATTATTATCTATTATATGTGGCTTGCTTTGCATGCTGCCGGCACATGGCCTGCAAGCACAGCCCGGTGAGCTGCAGCAGCCCGCCAGGGCCTGGGCAGGGCTCCTCCAGCAGCCGGGGATGGCGTGGGAACCCCTGGGCCTTCCCGCGGGAGAGACCAGGCCATTTCCCCCATGGGGAGGCTTTGCGCCTGGCGCGGCTGCGCAAGCACAAGCGCTGTCCAACCGACGGTGGGACCCAGGAGCCGCGGCACAGACCCACGCCGCCCAGCCTGAGCACCCCGGCCGAGCGCACGCTGTCAGGCCAGCCCTTGGAGGAGATGTGCTGCCATGCTACCCCCGCAGAGCAAGCCCGGAGGGACCCAGACCCTCTTCCCTTGCAACCACTGGGAAGACGAGGCCTGGGCCCCAGGGGGTCGGTCTGGGAGACACCTGGATGGTACAAAGAGCAGCGCATCGGCCCAGGGCACCGTGCAAGGTGGAGCGGCAGGGGTTATTTTGCAGCACGCACAGGCCAGCGGGGAAGGGGCAGCCTCTCGGGCTCCCAGGAGGAAGTGCGGCGAGGGGCACAGGGCCTGGAGCAACCACCCAGCATAGGAAGATGCGACTGCACTTCCCTGGAAAGCTGCTGGGAGCCAGCCCAGACCCCGGGTCACTAACTGCCCCCATCTCCGCGGACAGGACCGATGTCACCGGGCAGGCAGGTGGTCCTTGCACTGCGGACAGGGGCCTCCCATGCAGGCAACACCAGCCCACTCACTTCTCAGCCCGACGGCACATGGCATCGCTCTCCTCCAGCTGGAAGCAACCTCTCTGGCGAGCAAACGAGCACCCCTTGCACGCCCGGGATCACAGCTCAGCTCACCGTCCCTGCCGGCCCTGGGGCCTGGGCACTGCTGATGCCCGGTGCCAGGGTGACACCGGCCCCTTTTTGCGGGCAGCTTCAGCGGGGCTGACACTAGACTGCCCTTGGCCCTGCACATCTCCTACCTGGGAGTGCCCAGCACGTGCCTCTCCAGTGGGGATGCCCACAGGGCCTGCTCCCAGCTCACCACACCGTGTGACGGGGCCAGGACACCAGCTTCCCCGGGAGACACTTGTGCAGGGCGGTGCGGGGCTGGGGGGGGTCGTTTGCACGGCAGAGATGAGCGCCAGCAGGGAGGAGGAGGGGCTGCATGCGCCCGCTCCGGGGCTCCCCTGCAGCCTGTCGCAGTGCTACCTGTTCCTCGCTATTTATTAGCATTACAGAGCAATCATCGGCGCCGCGCTTCAGGATCCCCTGGCTCCTCTCTGCACATAAAGAGACCGCCGGGGGCCCCGGCACACAGATACTTAACATTGTTTTATTAGCTTAATAAACCCGGCTGCTGCTCTGCCAGAACCTCCTCCCTGGCCTCCAGCCCTCCCCGCTGGGGCACCGGCTGCGGCACCGGACCCCGGGGCAGGACCTGCCCGGGGGGGCTTGCTCTGTGCTGGGCGCGGGAGCCCCTCTTGCACCAGCCTGGGAAGCGAGAGACGGGGTCCAGGGGAGGTGCCCGCCACTGCTGGCCTGTGGTCAGTCTGCTGCCCCTGCCCAGCTGCTGCTGGAAGCGACAGCGATGGCCGCAGCGCCCGGGGGCAGGGAGACCCACGTGCCTGCCTGCATCTCGCGCTCCAAAGACGAGCGTCTGGGCTCGTCCCCCCAGCCTGCTAGATGCCACCGTGAGCCCCAGGCATGACCATCCTGTCCCCTCCACACACCTCTGAGCCTCCTGCACTTGCACCCGGGTCCATTCAATTCCAGGGCCCGGGCTCAGTGCTTCGCTTGTGCCCAACCAGGCCTCCCGCGGGGACTCCAGCAAGGGGCGATCCCTTGCTTAGGCCCTCCTGCAGAAGGGGGAGCTTGAGCACGGGGCTCCTCATGTCTCCTAGGAGCCACAGGGAGGACGGTGCCCTCCGTGCCGGCTGCACTCTGGTGCCCGCGGCCTGAAGGACCTTCCACCGCTGCCCCAGGAGCCCCGGGACACGGTGGGCGCAAAGTCCCTGGAGGAGAGCCACCCTGTGATGGCCCGTGGTGCTCCCGGCACCTGGATCTAGCGACAGCTGCTCGATTGAATCCCAGCTCGTTACCCAGGATCTCAGCTCCCCTCCCTGCCAGCAGCAAGAGCTCGGAGCCAATTAAAGCCAGTCCAACCTTTCTGCCAGGGCCTGCTGCTGCCCGCGAGGGTCTCCGAGGGCCCCGGGCTGCCAAGAGCACCGTGTTAATGGGAGCTCTTAACGGCCACGCCGGGGCACGCTGGTGAAGAAGCCCACTGGCCCCGGAGGCAGCACCGGCCCCGGAGATAGACCGGGGCCAGTTGGCTTGGTTCCCCGGGTGGGTTTCGACGTCCTGCTCTTGTCCTGGGTGAGCTGCGGCTTGCCCAAGGAGGCACCAAGCCGAAGGGTGAGGAGCTCTGCTTTGGCATCAGGAGGCAGCCGGAGAGGGGCCTCCGCTCCCCGCTGGACTGGACTGGACTGGACTGGACTGGACTGGACGTGCCTCTGCCAGGGCAGCAGTTTGCAACGTCTGCAAGGTGCAACTGGGCTGCTTCGGACTCAGCCGTGCCACGACTGGGGGGCAGCTGAATGCACGGACCACGCGGCCCCTGCGCCCCGCCACGTGCTTGAATGGCGGGGGCTGGGGAAGCTACTCGTGCTGCTCAGGTTGAAACGTGAAACCCCCAGCCCCGCTCAGGAGAGCAGTCTGCCCGGGGTCCAGCCCAAGCCAGCCTGCGGCTCAGCGCAGCCCCTGCAGACTCAGACACACACGTCTCCGACGTTAAATACCAAATAAAATGCCCACAACAAAGCCGCTATTGACTCCTGAGCAAGAGTCGATGCGACGCTTAACACCGCAGCGGGGCTTCGCCGGCTCAGTGAACCGGCCGCCAGGGTCAATACGCCAATACCTGCCTGCCCGCGACACCCGGCAGGGGAGGCTGCTGGCAGCCCCATGGAGCTGAGCGGCAGCAAAGGTAGGGGGGGAGCGAGGGGAAGCCCAGAGCCGCGGGGGCCTGCAGGGCACGTCTGTGGTCTGGAGGCACCAGTAACGGCCCTGAAGCCAGAGCATCATCCACAAGCAACACCTACAGGGAAGGCAGCTGCACCACGGCCCCGCCAGGCATGCACGTGGTCTGGGCTGCTCCCAGGGGGTGGCAGCCAGGGGCTGGCGCAGCGCCGGTGGCAGTGCCTTGCACCCACACCGGGCACAGCGGTAGCGCCTTCACCCCCGGGAGCAAGCAGCTGCAAGCCCGGCTGCCAGGGGACTGAGATGTCCCCTCCATGTGCGCCCTGCACACGGGGGCACGTGGCCTGTGCTTGCTGCATTTGCACAGCTCCTCTGGAGTGCAGGCGGCTCTGGTCGTCAGCTCTCTCCGATGCCGAGCTCGTCCGCCTGCCCCTCGCAGACACCTGCTGCTCTCCCGGGTGCTGGGTGCCGGAAGCATGCCAGGTGCCTGTGCCTGGTGGCGAGGCCAGGGGAGCTCGTGCATGGGCCAGCGCTGGCCGATCACTCCAGTGCAGCCGGTGGGTGACCTGAGAGCAGCTGTCTTAGCTGCCAGCTCTGCTGCAGACGGTGGGCGAAAGGGTGGGAGGGGACACGCTCCACATCCCAGCTTCCTGGAGCACCACGGCCTGCAGCACGGCGTCGCCGGCAAGCAGACAGCATTGCCCTGCAGCAAAGGTGCAGACCCGCCATGTGCCGTGAGCACCAAGCGAGGCCAGGGCAAGCTGGGCACAGCACAGGAAAGGAAGAGCCTGGAAGTGGCACTGAGCGGAGCCGATCCTCCTCTGCCAGGACGGCACGTGCTGCACAGCTTCACCTCTCGTGTGCCAGCCGTTGGCCCCGGCAGCCCCGATGCTAGCAGACATGTGGTGAATGAGTCGAGGGGTGCCCTCGTAGCCCTCTGCTGCAAGCTCTGGGCTGCAGTCCGCGTAGGCCTGAGACGCACGGCTTCGCTCGCAGCCTGGCCACGAGCAGCGCTGGGGCTGCGGCTGACTGCAAAGGTGGTGCAAGAGAGTGATGCAGGGTGCTTGGCCAGCTCAGGGAAGCTGAGGGCTGGAGGAGGCAGGGAGGAGGTGGACGGTGTCTGCCCCAGCGAGGCATTGGTCCCAGCCCATGGCTCTCTGCAACCCGTCTCGTGGGAGGGCGTCAAGGGACCCAGCGCGCCCTTCCCAGCCCAGCGTGGAGCAGAGCTGCCCCGGATGGGCTCCGACAGGCTCCTGGCTCTGCTCACACAGCCCTGCTGCCACGGGGCCGGTGCCACCACCCCGGCGTGTCCTGCTGCCTGTGCCCACGACAGCGCCACCCTTCACCTCTGCCCCCAGCGCAGCCCCAGGCACGCAGGGAGGAGCAGGCACCTCTGCAAGGCCCAGCTCTCCCCCGCCAGCCTCCCACGCACGAGTCCACCGCCCACCACCTGAGCCAATGAGCCACGGCAAAGGAGCCACGCCGCGGGTCTGTGCGAGAGCAGCCCTGGCCTGGCTGCCTCCCTCCCCTGCCGCCTGCCTCCAGCCCCAGCCTGCGGGATATTTATTGTTCGCTCCCTCCTAAATCACTGCTGACGGCTGGGCTGCTCGCTCTCCATTACAGCGAGAGCCGGCACCGCGGCGCAGTTCCGTTTAGCTTGCAGAAAAAGCAGCCTCGGAGGAGAAACCCACCCAGGAGCTGTCCAGCTCTGAACTCCGGGATGATGGACGATTATGGACCATCTGCACTTTCCGAGGGGGATAGATTTATGAGCAGCACAGACAGCTAGAAGAGTGTCCATTACTATAACTCACTGGCCTCTTCAGAGAGGCTCTAATCAGGGCTCCGCTCCCGCTCCGGCTGCCGCACAGTCCAGGTTAAGCGCTCGTCGGAAGGAAAATCAATTATGGTGCAATACATGCTTGGCAGCGGGGTGGATGGGGGGCCTGACCCGCAGCGCCGGCGGGGGGCACCGCCCGGGGAGACGCTCCTCCGCAACCCGCGGCAGCGCGGAGAACGGGCCCTCTCCAGAGCCTGGAGCAGGCAGCTTAGCTTCACCCTGCACACAAATCTGGGGGGCATGCCCCACATGCCTCTCCCAG
>NW_005843038.1:325985-328954 GCF_000455745.1 Alligator sinensis
AGCCCCGAGCCTGGGCCTGGAGAGACCTGCCCGAGGCAGAGCAATGCAGACGGCTCAGCAGCCCGGAGCTGCCCTGGGCACTGACTCTGCACCGAGCCTCCCCTTCCTGCCGGCTGGAGATGGAGAGGAACTCGCTGTTCCAGCCCCGCACCAGCCTGGCTGAGCAGCACCTGCCCCTGCCTCCCTCCCTCCCTCCCTCCCTCCTTCCCATGCTGCATTACTATCTTTATTAAGATTTGATAGCGCGCGGGGTCGCTGAGGGGCCCCATCCACCTCCTCCCGGCAGGAGCGTGGTGCAGCCAGGAGCAGCTTCGACGCAGAATCGCCCAGCCCTTCTCTCGTGCTACAACGATGGCTGCAGACAGGGTGAAGCCATCCCATCGATGCAAATCCCCCCGCAGAGACCTTCCCTCAATGCGGGGAGGCAGGTCCTGGGCCCTCGATGTCCCCACCGTGCGGGGAAGCTCTGTAGCAAAGCAGCCGATGCAACGGGCCTGTGGCACTGCCCTGAGGCCCTGGGCTCCTCGTGCCCATGCAGCTTCGTGCACGGGTGAGGGGCAGAGGCGGGCGCAGGCCACTCCATGGACATGCCCCTCAGAGAGCAGCACCTGCAGCCTGCGCGCCAGCCCGCAGCTCACCACCCGACCTCCACAGCACCCTGGGCTCCAGCCTCCACCATGCCATGCCATGCCATCGACTGCTATTGCCCATTCCCATCAGCTGCACGTGGCACAGCCCACCAAGGAGCTGTCCTTAAGCCTGGCTTGTATCGCTATCTGCATCTGGGCGCGGCCGAGCCGAGCCGAGCCGTTTGCAGCTGCCAGCTCCATGACAGAGTGCAGGGAAGACCAGGGGGACCAAGCAGCTAAAAGGGGCTGCATCTCTCTGTCACGGGGAGGTGGCCGAGGAAGAGGCAGCGACCCCCGGGGCTGTGCCGTGGCGGCAGGAGATGGGGCTCATCCCTCACCAGTGCCGTGGCCCTTGTGCTGGAAACGCTATGCCTGGAGGGCTGCTGCCTGCTCCACAGCTCTTGCTCCCACCATCCCTGCTCCCTCTAGATGCAGCACAGCTCCACACGCCCTCGCGGGCCGATACGCCCCGTCACATCAGCCGGGGCTGTTACATGATGGAGGGGAAGAAAAGAAGTGTCATGATTTAGGGAAGGGCCAGTGTGACTCGCTCGGGGGGCAGCTGAGGCCGGCTGGGGTCCTGGCACGCACGCTCCTCCTTGCTTTGGCCGAGTGGGGGAGAGATGGGAAGGTGGATACTCCAGAGAGGTAGAGCTGTACCGGGCTGACAGGAGCTGTGCAAGCTTCATATATATTGCAGCCTGCTGGCAGCATCCCAGGCCTGGCCTGCAGCCCCCCATCCCATCCTGCAGCGACCCCCTTTGCCCCATGCACACACCCTGCACAGTTGTGCTCTTGCACCCGTGTCGTGACCTGCTGAGGCTGCCACGCTGCACGAGGGACTTGGTGTGCTGCAGCAATGGCCAGACGGTGACAGGCCCTGCCATGCCGGGCAGCGCACGGACACCGGGAAGACACGTTCCTGGGAAAGGGGAGCCCACACCCCGGCCTGAGGTCCGAGGGAATCTCCCCGCTGCTCCAGCTCCAGCTCTCGACTTCCAGAAGAGAAGCTGCTGCGAGCTCCGAGCTTGGCCCAGCTGCTTTGCACGGGGCCGTCTGCTCTCCAGGCAGCCGGCGACAGGCCCGGCACTGACTGATCGCGGCTGACAGGACACACAAGGGTGGGGGAAGGCTCCCTCTCCCCATTGCACAGACGTGGGCTGGGGCACTGAGGTTAAATGCTGGGCCTGAGGCACAGCGGGGAGCTGAGCACTGATCCGGGGCTCCAGGACAGTCCGCGCCTGCTGCAAACAGCTGCTGAGGCCGCGGCACTGCCAGGCGGCTGCTCCGTGCCCGGAAGCAGGCGCCGGGGCGGTGCAGCGAGGTCGGCGTTTGCAGCTGTTCCCTTCAGCCCCGGCGCTGTCAGCAAGGCTCGGCAGCCGGCTTTGGCCCGCTCAAGCACCCGCCTGCAGTCTGCAGCCCCCTGCATGGGCTCCTTTCCCCCCACTGCGGCCCTCCCCGCATCACCCCGTGCGCTGGCCCCCGTTCGAGAGCCGGGTGCACTCACCCACCATGGGATGGTTTGGAGCCCTTACGCGGAGGCAAAGCAGGACACGCCATGCCCTGCGGTACCCTTCACCAAAGCAACATCTCCCATCCCAGGGCCTGTCGAGTCAGGGGTGCCGACTGCACGAAAAGAGCCCGACAGACCCACTGACCTGCTGGTTCTCGTACGAGGGCAGCAAGGGGGAAAGCCGAGTGGGGTCGGGGGTGGCACGGAGGACTGTTCTCCCTTTCCCAGCAGGGCTGAGGTGGAAAGCGTCTTGTTGCTGGTGAGCAGGACATGGCACAAGGCCTGGAGCAAAGGCTCTGGGGTGGCCAGTGCAGGAGTGTCAGCGCCAGCCCCAAAGGGACGAGCTTTGCAGGGAGGGAAGCCCACAAACAGCTGCAGAACGGCTGGGGGCTGCAGCCAACACTGCATCTTGACTTGCCGTGAACGGACCGCCAGCTGGGACAAGAGCTTTCTAAAAGTCTGCAGTTGCATCCCCGTCAAAGCCTCCGATGCACCAGGTAACAGTGCAAAGCACCGGGAGAGGTAGCATATCAAACCTAGCAGGAGTGGCAAGGTCCAGGGCAGACCGAACGCGCACGATCGCAGCGAGCTTGGGTGGCGATGAGCCGGGAGACCACCAGTGACAAACACCCGGATGGCGTTTGCGTGTGCACCTGAACACGGCCAGGGAGGAGGGGGCTGGAAAGGCTGGGGTGTCACCCATGAGCCATGCACCAGTACACAGAGGCCCTCCCCTGGGCTCGGCCTCCGCTTTGCTCCCTGACCCTGGGTTTTGGGGCCTGTTTCTGAGGGGTTTCTCGCAGAGAAAGGCAGGAGAAGAAGCTCTT
>NW_005843038.1:328988-374697 GCF_000455745.1 Alligator sinensis
CCGCCTTCTAGCCTGCTTCCCCCCCCCCCCGGCTGCCATCAGCTCTGCAGCACGCTGACCCCAGCTGGCAGGGCTGGCACCGGAGGGACAGCTCGACCCTGGGCTGGCAGCGCACGCCTCTCCCCAGCCAATTCTGCAGCACGGCAATGTCACCGTTTTGGAAACAGCATGACACCGAACAGCTTTCGCTGCCCTGGAGGCAGCGCCAGGACCTGGGAGGGAGGACTCGCGGTCACCTGAGACGAGCCGCGAGCTACGCAGTCTCAGACTTACGGGTCAGAGTGGCCAAGACAAGGGCATGGCGTGTAGTCCCAAGCACCATGTACCTCCCCATAGCCCCAGCACCGTCCCCCTCCTGGTCCCAGACTCCGCCGTGCAAGCAGCTGGGAAAGCCAGGAGCCCCGCGGCAAGGCACGGTGCTGCGGACGGGGTCCTGGGCACCTGCCTCCCCCAGGATGTGGGGTCACGAGCCGCATGCGTGTTGTCTCAACTGCTCCTCCCTAAGCGCCAGGACACGACTGCCAAACTCCCGCTTCATCCGACATCCTCCAGCCCTTTCCCTTCCTCTCCAAGGGTGCGGGGAGACGTGCCTAGAGCCAAGGTGTCCGACTCCCTGCCGCAGTGCTGAGATGCTTTGACTCGTGCTACGTGGCTGCTGAGCCCCAATTAGCTACCGCTCAAGTGAGCTGCTACCAGGATCGCATCACAGCCCGTCCAGCCCTGGGGTCGTTCACAGGGGGCTGCTCTCCCCAGACCCAGATCATGCAAGGGGAGCCAACAAGCATGGAAAACTGCTCCCCACCTTCTTGGAGCCCGTGCGTGCCCCCAGCTGCCACCCCGGTGTGAGGACGGACGATGGGTTGATGCTGGCCGTGCTCCCGTGCCCAACACCTGGATGGGAAGCGGGAGGCAGAGAAGCAACAAACGACCAGCGCAAGTCGAAGCAAGACCCCGCGCTGCGGCAGAGGCTATTTCTGCCCCAGTGCAGTGCACGGCCCTGGCTTCCCAAAATGATCTCCCTGCCCCCCACGTGTCGGCAGCTCAGCTGGATGCCTTTTGAGAGAGCCATCGGCAAGCGTGGCAGGCGAGAGAGCGTCTCGCTGCACCACAAGGCAAGGCAGGAGATGCTGTGACCCATGCAGGCAGAGCTGGAGGAGCCCCCGGGCCCCGGCCCTGCCCAGCCGCACCCGGAGCCCAGTAGCTGCAGGCGAGCAGGCCACGCCGCGGCGGGGATGCACAACGGGCTCAGCCAGGTCCCGAGCTGCCCCTTTCCCCGGGGGTGCGAAGAGCCTCGGTTGCCCCCCCGACGGCCGCGGCGCTTGTCGAGCCTGTCAGGCAGGATTAGATGTAATGGAAACCAAGTGCTTTCCTAACCTCGCTGCGCACCGCGTGTTTAGGGCCCTTGCTTTATCAGTTTTTTCCCGTGTAATATTCATCACGTTGGTTTATTTATGGGCCCGCTCTTCGGGAAGGTATTTTTCAGGCCTGGTGAATAAAACATAAGCCTTTGCTGCCTGTCAGAGGGAATGCGGCTCCTCTGATGTCGGCCTGACGAACGGCCCCTGGTTTTCTCCAACGACTGTGCTTTGAGAGGAATTTATTTGTGTTTGGGTTGTGCTGGCTGGGGAGAGGAGCTGGCTTCTCCTTGCAGAATAAATGAAACGTTCGCTTTATGGGAAACGGCAAGCTGCCGGAGGTAGGAGCCAGGCTGGCATCCCCCCGCGCGCTGCAGCATCCCCGGGCACAGCCGGGCATGGGGCGGTGTCCTGCACGCACCCCGAGTGACTGGGGGTCTCCAGCCTTGGGGTCATCGCAGCCCCACTGCCCAAATCTCCTGCCTGCACCCAGGAAGGCATGGGGATAGGTGGGAGGTAGGTCGGGGGAGCACACTGGGGCGGGCAGGGCAGAGGAAAGGGGAGGCTGGGGACCAGAAAAGCCCCGGCCCGGTCCAGTCCCGCTCCGAGACACTCCTGCGGCCCGTCTGGAGCACAGCTCCGTTGGATCAGCTCTTCTCTGCTGCCACCGAGGCCACGGTACCTTCCCCTGCCGCGGGAGCGAGGGCACTTTCGGGGCCTTCATGCACGCTGCAAGCGAAGGCTTGGACAGGGCGCAGCAAATGGGTAAGTGGGGCTCAGCGCTGCTCCCTCCAGACTGCGGTGGGTTTTGAAGCTCCCGCACCTCCCCGCCTTGCCCCAAGGGCTGCGCGGCGTCCTGTCCCTGCAGCCCTGGCCTCCGGCATCTCGCGTCGGGGCTGGCAGAAGTCACGTGGAAACGACCTCTCACAACTGGCAGCTGGCGTGCGCCCTTCGTCTGGCACTACCACGAGTTCGAAGCCAAACGCACCCAAGTGCTGGCAGGTGCCCGGGCCAGGCCGCAGCGTGCAACTTGCCCGGGCACTTCCATCCCAGCCCATCAGACCCAGCAGTGCTTTCCGCTCTCTTCGCAGACGCGTGAATAATGACAAGGAGAACAAGGCCCATGAATCACAATCTCAGCATAATGGATGGCGCCCGTTGTGAGTAATAAACTCCCCTCTGTCTGGGCATCCAGAGCGCTCAGTCACAGCCTGGCTCCTCTCGCCGCTTTGTGCTGGAGCCTCGTGCGGGCAGTGCCAGCGCCCTCGCCCTCGCCCTCTGCTTTGGTGGTGAAAGGGGATGCAACGGGAGCCGGCACGTCCACCCCTCCCGTGCCCCAGCGGTGTTCTCCGGGTGCCGTGCCCAGGGGGTCTCCTCCTGCAGACGGGCTGCACTCCTCTCCGGGAGGGCTGCCTCTATGTGCTCTCCCTCGTGACAGGGGCTTCTGCCCCCCAGACCGCCCTACAGTCCCCCAAGCACAGAGGCAATGCTCCCAAGTCCTCCTGACGGTCCATCCACGCCCATTAATGGGCTCACACACCACTTGTGACATGCTCCCACAGCCACATCTGCCTCCATACGCCCAAGCAGACTGTGCAACCGGCACCTGGACTCACACCGATAAATCTCCCCACTTGCCCCTCTTGCCATGAGCCCACCCACGCAAGGTATCCCCCTCTTCCTCCTTGCCACGGGGATCCGCACTTTTACACAGTCACTGGCTCTGCTCGGTCAATGCATCTCCTGGCCCGATCGGCCCACCTCTCCCAGCTGGATGCCCCACAGCCTTTCCGGCTATCACGGGACCCTCGACATCCACCAGCACTTGGGACCGTCCCCATTGCAAAGGGACTGGACTGGCAGCTCCCCACAGCACCCCGGTGCCGTGAGCACTGAGGTCCGAAGCAGCTTGCGAGTGTCGATGAAGCCGGCCCGGGCTCCGGGAAGCAGGCACATGTCCCAAACCGCGATCCCCCTCCTCCAAAGCACCCTGTTGCAGGGACGAGCACAACAGGAGTCATCGGCAGACGGATGGTGCTGAGCTTGCAGGGCACTGCTGCTGCAGCCCTCTGCCCCGTGGTGTGCAATCCCTGCTGCTGCTCTCTGTTTTACCTTGGGCCCGACATCTGACATCTTTGCTGCCTGGTGCCAGCCCTTGCTCCTGCTCCCTGGCTCCCTTGCTGACTACTCCCCATCCCTTCCCATTTGGGAAGCTCCTGCTGCGTTGCTGATGCCTGGTCACAGCTGCCTCCCTGCGCGCTGCCCCCAGGAGAGCAGCCCCTGCGACTCCAACCAGCATCTTCCCAGGGAGCGAGTGCTGGGCACCGCAGGCCGTCCCAAAGAGGGGCCCCCGCAGCCTCCCTGCTCTCCTCCCCGGCTGCGCTCCTCTCTCCATCTCTCTGGAAAGGGCTTCCTGGCCGTCATCTGGTTTTGCCGCTTTCTCCCTCGCCGTGCAGATGCAGATTCCTCAGCTGCTTTATTTGTTCGTGAAGATTGCAACAAAAATGTTATAAAAATCTCCTTTTTTGGTTGTAAATTGTGAATCCCACTTCCATATGCAAGCGGTGCCGTCCCTCCTCGCAGTTGCCCAGGCCCTGCCGGGGGGGATTTGCACAGCCCTCGCATCTGCCTCTCCCAGGGGGCTGCTCCTCCCTCCCCTCTGCCAGGGCCGTGGGCAGGTGCCAGCCTGCAACGGATCATGTCACGGCAGCCCCCAAAGCAGCCAGGAACGGCGCGAGTGTTGGGGTACAGACCCCCATGGCAGGCAGACCTCTTCCCCAAGTCCTCACCAGGCCACGCCAGCATCCAACACTTCTCCCCTTCCTGGAGCTTCAGTGATTTGGGGGTGTCCAGGAGGATGAAGGCACATAGGTGCACTCACTCTCGGTGCCAGGACATGAGGACAGGGCCAATACAGCTGCACAGCTGGAGAGCCAGCTGTGCCCACAGCTGCAATCCCCACGGGGACGGCCACAGGACAGAAGCCAGGCAGGCAAAGCCGCTCTCGCGGCACAACCACAGCTGTCGGGCCTGAGCCGAAGTGCAGGGAGGCCGGCGGAGACCCCAGGTTGGCAAACCCGCTGATCTCTGCCAGCCGCATGTGGCCACGTCTGGGCTCCCGACCGCGCACAGGAGTCCGTCTGCCCATTCTCGCCCCGCGACTCCTTGCAAGGTCTTCATCCCACTCCGGGGAGCAGCTGCAATTGCACCGGGGACGCGGCTGATCCATCCCAGGTGCTGCAGACAGCAACGCCTGCTGCTGCGCGGGCACCCGGCCCTTCCTGACCCTGCACAGCCACGTCACCTGTGCCGAAGCATCCCGTCTGCCGCAAGCGGAGCCTTCTGGGCATGTCTCGGCTGCAGCGATCCCACCATGCCCCAGAACCAGCCCAGGGATGCTGCCGTGTTAAATTCCCAGGCTGCAGCAGGGACTTGAGGTTGGGCGAAGGCACCAACTGGGAGCCAAGGAGTCTCCTGGAAGCTGTGCCCACCTGGGGCCAGGGCTGCGGACTGTGTCTGGGCAACGATGTTTTGGAGAGCACCCTGCACCCACATGCCCCACGCCTGTCCCACAGGCCGCCTTCCCCTGCAAAATGACAAGCACGCTCCAGCCCGAGCAGGAAACAGCATCTAATGGCAGCTCTGTGGGCTTCCCAGCCACACGACGAAGCCCGGAGCGATGCCCCCCTGAGCCCACCGAGCGGGCACGGCCCTTCCTGGCATGCAGTGCTCAGCGAGGGCGGCACCATCCTCCCTCAGGGAACACGGCCCCTTCTTGGCATAAGCTGCCCATGAGCTCATTGCTGCCAGAGCCGGCTGGCAGGATGCTGTGTCACTGGCGCACGCCCGGCTGTACTGCAGCTCCTGTGCCTGCTCCCGCCGTGCATGATGTCTGCCTCTATTTTCAGTCGCTGCACAACTCGCCACAATTGGCAGCCGGTGTCCTGGAGAGGGCCAGGCCGGGCAGCGCCAGGAGGGCTGCCAGGCCGCGCTAAGTGCATTAGCCGTGCTCGGTGCGTCAGGGTTTGCACAACGCTGCCGCGGCCATTTCCAGAGCCTGGCTGCAAGTGTCAACGAGGAAGGAGGCCTGGCCCTGGGCCACGTGCCCTATGGCCACGCTCAAGCCACCTTGCCCAGCTGCCCACCTTTCCCCCTGCCCTCTGATTTCTTGCAGCTGGAAGATGGAGCATCCCAGGCAGGGCAGGACAAGACCTTGCTTGGGCTTCAACCCCACACCGAAACAGCCACGTGAAATAAGAGGGAGTCGGGGTGCCCAAAACAGCAAACAAAACCCTTTCCAGAAGGCGAGGCATTATGTGGCCGTGCTAACACTTGGTTTTAATGGTACGTTTACTGGTAATTCATGCTTCATCCAGTGGAGCCCCAACACAAGCCTCTATGGCGGTCGCACGAGCGGCAGATAAATGGATGTCACTTAGGGCTAAGACAATGCACGCTAGATGAATACCGCACAGCAGCACATGACGGATGTGTTAACAGGCCGCGCTTGCTGTACAGGAATCAGCGGCACATTTGATAAGGCAGCCCCGAGAAACAGAAGCGAAGGGACAGGTAGATCCGTCGGGCCCCGACACCGCAGATTAAGCAGGTACGCTCGGGAGTCTGTACCCACAACCTCTATCTGATGCGATGCCTGCAAAAGTCACAAAATGCGAGGAGAATGGTACAATTGGTGGCTCGAACAGGCCACGAAGCAGCCACTAAAGAACCAGCAACTGGGACCATCTCAACCCCCCAGGACAGCGCAGGGGGCAGAGAAGAGCTAAGAGGGCCCCGACTGCACTGGGAGCCTGCGAGGATGGAGGGAGCAGGGGGAGCAAAGGAGCACAGACAGGCCTGGCCCATCAGCAGCTCCAGGGTACGAACCCGCACGCCCTGGAGCCCTGCATCCCCAGGCCCAGCTGCGGGCAGCAGCACGGGAGGAGCGGCTGCCCCTAGCAAGGGGAGCTGGCCGGGAGCAGCGGGGAGCCTTGCCAGCTCTGCTGCAGCCCAGCAAGCTAAGAGGCAGCGAGCCCGGCTTCACTACAGCTTTAGCAGCCTACCTGCCCGCAGGAAAACCAGCTTTCTGGATGCTAATGCTGGTTGATTGAACTACACGAGGCTGGAGATTTCTCCCCTCCACCATTTTTCACTTAAAAAAATTGGAGAAACTGTGGGGCTCTCGTGGCAGACGCCTGTTCTGGAAGGAAGCGGCTGGTGTATATTATATTGTTCTGGTACCGCATCACAATCTATCAAAGTCGGAGTCCCCAGAGCAGGAGAAATCAAAACATCATGAATAAAGTGCAACTTTCCAACTCCAGCAGGCTGACAGTGTTAGCGAAAGCCTCCGAACATGCAGTGTTTTATTGATGCTTTCGTCTAATAAAGTCAATGCTGGCCTAGCTTCGCTGCCGACAGCGCATTTGCTCAATTAGAGGAGAACAAATACGGCAACAGGCCAACATGGCAGCGGTAAACATGCCACAAAGCGAGCGAGGGCTGCGGCGTCCAACGCGGGGCAGCTGCAGCTCCCAGCCATGACCCCCCGCATCTCTCGGTGCCCCTCTCCCCTGGGCGCGGAGGGGGCTTCTCCAAGGCATTTCCCCCAGTCCTCTTGGGCTGGTGCCTGCTGCTTGTCCTACTGCATCGTCCGGGATGCCGAGAGGTACGCCCGCACACGGCGTGCAAGCGTGCGCTCACTGGCCCGCAAACACCACGTGCATGCATCTGTGCACCACCACGACCGGCACGGGTGCTGCCAGCCCCAGTCTTGCGCGGTGCTCCTCGAGGCGAACAGCAGGCACGGCCCGTCGCCAGAGAGCCCGTGTCTCTGCCAGGGCCGCGGTCGCGGTAGCAAGAGGAGGCGATGGGAGCAGCCCCAGAGCTGCTCAGATCCCTCTGGGCCAGGCACAGACACCACGGGGCTGCTGATGGGGTGCGACGCAGGCCTGGCCCCCTTCTAGCCTCCTCTCCTAGCACCGAACAGCAGGAGCCTGGGCTGCCGGTGGGGAGATCACCACCCTCGTTGCGGCGCCGGGCTCACGCCACCCCGGAGCAGATGCTGTGGAGGGAGAGGCTGCTGGGTCCCTGCCAGGCGCCCGCACCCATTACCAGCACTTCGGCACGCAGTGAGCTCACGAACTAAGGAGCGTGGAGCACACCCGGCTCCCCTCGGGGCAGCTCCAGCCTGGCCTGGCAAGGGGAAGAGAGGAGCCAGACGAGGGGGCGTCTGCTCCCGGCTCCGTGCGGTCCAGATGAGTCAGGGCAGCATAACCCTGGTGCCGGGAACTCAGGCATCGGCGCCAAGGCTGCGGGCGGCCACGAGCCGGGTACCCCGAGTCGAAGACTCGCGACTTCTCCCCGTGACCAAGAGCAACCGTCCGGCTGCAGCAGCACGACGCAGCCCCTCCCGCGGAGCAGGGCCCTCCTTCACACCTACCCCGGGCTGCAGCGAGGCGAGCTCCCCTCCTGCCGGCGGTCCCCAACGGGGATAATCCCCCCCCTTTGCCGCAGCACCTTTCCCACCTGGGAGCAAGGCAGCCCCTCTCCAGCGCTCCCAGCACTTGCACGGCTGCCGGGGCCAGGCGGCTCGTGGCTGCGCTTGCCCGCCGTGGAGTCGCGCTCCTCAAAATACTGTCCGAGAGGTAGTATTCCACCGTGAACAAATTGACTCAATTAAATTAACGCTGGCCTCCGTGCCCCCTCCCTACCGCGTGTTTGCTCAATTATCTCGGCCCCGAGGAGCGGCGGGGGGAGGGGAGCGGGCGGACGGCATTGCTGTAAGATCCAGGATGCTTGGAAAAGGAGAGCGGTAGGCGGGGGCAGCGGGGAGAGGCAAGCCAGGGACCAAGCGAGCTGGCACGGACATGGGCATAAGGGTGGTGGGGCCTTCCCGGCTCCCCCGGGGTACGTAACCCCTGGACGTGGGCAAGTCCGGCCGACACAGGGCATCGATACCAAACCCAGGAGCAACCCAGGGTTGCCTCCTGGGGAGCCTGGCCCAGCTGGCCAAAGGCAGAGCCCAGGTGGTTTAGGAGCTGCAAGCAGCAGGGACCCCCTCTGAAGCCTGGGGGCCGCGTTGCTGGCGGCTCCGTGGAAAGGCCCAGATCGGAGACAGCCCGAGCTAGTCTTTCACAGGCTGGCTCCGCGCCCAGGGCTGCGTAGTCTTGTTAGCCCGGTGCTGCACTGATTCTCCTCCAAGACATGGCGGGGGCACGGCCAAAAAGGGAGGCTTGGCTCAGAGCAGCCGGGCACGAAGAAGGCTGCACGTCCGCCTTTGTCACCGGGGCGCACCCGCCTCCTGGCTCACGGCCCCCGGGACGCGCCCCGGCCCGGAGGGAAGAGCAGAGCAGAGGTGGCCGCAGGCTCCCAGGCCGGCCACCTCCTCGGGAGCGCGGGGGCCTGGAGCGGCAACTCGCGCCCCATCCCTGCCCAGCGGGGACCGGGGATCCAGCCGTGCCACGATGCCGCTGATGAAACATGAACGAGAGCAATGGACATGCCTAGCTGCTTCCACGGTGCCAGGGCTGGGGCCACGAATTGGGCTGCAAGCAACAGCTATTGCCTTTGCTGTTCCCTCCCAGGGGCGCTAGGCAGAGATGGCCAACGGGGTCAAAGCCACAGCTGCCGGCATCCAAACCAGCAAGGCCTGGGCAGCTTCAAGCCCAAGCTCCTGTCCTCCACCCGCCTGCTGCTGGGGCTCCCCAGCCGCGCACAGGTCTAGGCTGGCACCAGCCAGGAGCCGACAGTGCCACGTGGGCCAGGACTCAGACACAGACCCGGGCCAGCCTGCCCGAGAGCGGGTCCTTGCAAACCCCAGCGGTGCAGGGACCATCAGGGCCTTCCCGCTGCCATCGCCTCTATCCGCTTTCCCTCCCGGCAGCTCGCCTGCCCTTGCCCCTCCCCGCATGTCGCCCGTCCTCATGCTGCCCCGCGCCCCGCTCTGCAGAGCTGGTCCCCGTAGCTGGGAGGGAGCAGGGCACCCGTACAGCAGAAGGATTTAATTGCATGTCAGAATTAAATCTCTCCTGATGAAGAACAATTCAGCCTGGCTCTGCCTAATCAAATTAACAAAGTCTTTTTTGATTTTCAATTATCTTCTTTGCTGGAACACTTTATCCCGAGCTCCTGCCATGCGCCGACAAGCCCCGACTAACAATGAAGGTGCTCGCTGCCTTCGCCCAGGCGCGGTGACCACGGCCGTCCCCAGCCTGCTGCCCCTGGACACGCAGGATTAGCACCCCCCCGTCTCTCCCGGGAAGCGTCGCCAGGACAGCTCTGCCCGAGCCAAGGCAGCTCGGACCTGCTGCCTCCCCCTCCCAGGGTTGGGTATCGGAGCTGGGGGGCTCTTTTCTGTGCCAGGGATGCCCTGCATCACCCCCTCCGCAGCAGCACGCCGGAGCAGAGGGTCTATTCCCAAAACCCCAAGAAAAAGGGCAGGGGGAGGGAGCCAGGCTTCTCCTGGGGCCACGGTGCTGGTGGAAGAGGCCACGCAGGAGCCCAGCAGGCCCTGGCAAGGCCCCAGTGGCAAGTGTGACACAAGGTGACTGGCGGCAGAGCCCAGAGCGGCGCGGAAACTTTAACGAAGGAACCGCAGCAGCCACCGCAGGTGCAGACAGACCAGCCCCGGGATGGGATGCGAGGGCCCCAGCTGGCCTGCAGCGAGGACGCCAGAGCACGGCTGCACGCGTGTGCACATGCGTGCACAGAGGAACGGGAGGGAGCACGGCGCCGGGCACCTCTGCAGCAGCCGGGGAGGGGTGCAAAGCACGTTCCTGGTAGTGCTGAGAGCCCCCGCCCGCCACAGCCAGCCCTTGCCAAGAGCAGCTCAGGGCGCCCGAGTCCTCGAGGAGCCGAGCCACGGGGCAGCTCTGCAGCGTGATCTGCCTCCCGTGCAGCCGCCCCGCAGAGCCGGCCTCGGGCCCCGGCGTGCTCCGCTGGCTCCTGCAGCAGAGCTTTGCTCAGCCAGGCCCTGGGGGGCCGGGAGCTCCCCGCAGCTGGGAGGAAACATTAAGTGCTGATGGCAGGACAGCATGTCTTCAGTGATGCTCATTTAATTAAAAGAACATTGAGGTTGCTCAATTACCCGGCACGCACGCACGCACGCACGCATCGGGAGCGGGGGCACCCCCCCGCGAGGGGGCCTGGGGTAAGGGGCACCACTGCCTGCGCTCGCCAGACAGGGCACCCCCTTCCTCGTCCGCCCCGGGCTGGGAGCAGATCCGCCAGCCTGCTGCTAGCCAGCTCCCCGCCGCAGCGCCCGGGTGCGATCACTGCAGCGAAGCTTTATTGGGTTTCCGCGGCTCTTTATTAAACCAGGTCCACTGGAAATGCTTTTAATTTCTATCGATCGCCGGGTTATTGCAGCTGCTTCCTCCAGCCCGGAGTCACCGGGGGCCCCCCGTCTTCCTGCCAAGCCCCGAGCCGTGCAAGGGGCTATGGAGAAGGCGGTGCAGGGCCCGGGGGCTGGAGGAGCTGCGCTGGGTGCTGGGGGGTTGCTGCTGCGCTTAGCACGTGGGCTCGGGCTGGGCTGGGCCCTGCGCTGCTACCCGGGCTGCGAGGCTGGGGCTGCGCGCGGTGCTGCAGTGCGCTCTAGCGGCTTGCCAGCAGCCAAGCACGGCGGCCAGGCCTCCCTGCAGCCCAGCCCCAGGCCTTCCTCTCCCGGCCTCCCCTCCAATTGTGCGGGGGCTTCTGCGGGGCACAGCACCCAACACCTGGGAGGTGGCACGGCGAGGGCACACAAAGACCCCTCGCCATCGTGCCCAGCAGGAGAGAACGGGGGGACGCCAGCCCTGGGCAGGAGCAAAGCCGGGCACGGTGGGTCGTAGGGTGTGGGGGCAAGGCCAGGCAAAGCCACGTCGGGCTCTGACCGAGGCCACGTCCCTCTCTGGGGGTGTCAAAGCCCTGGGCTTGCTCTCTGGGCAGCTCCCTGGCACCAGTGCTGCCTCCCTGCTTGCCCCCAGGATGCCTGGGGGCCAGGTACCGGAGACGCAGGAGGCCTCCCCCACAGCACGAGGGGCCCAGCGCTGGCACCTGGCTGCCCGCAGCATCCGATGAAGGGAGGCATGGGCTTAGGGAAAGCGGTGCCCTGGGCAAGCTTGTATTTCGGCGCCCTTCCTTTGAGGTTAAGCACGTAGTCGGATTAACGAAAGGTGCAGAGAGAAAGCCCTGGGGGAGCTGCTGGGCTGGATCGGGAGACGGGCTTCCCCGCATGGGAACACGAGGAGCGGGGGCTCCTGGCTCAGGCAGCAGTAGGACTCGTAGAGCCAGTGGCGGGCGCCGCTCCCATCCCACCTGCTCCACCCTGGCCAGCAGGTAGCGGCCCCTGCTCATCATCACCCAGCCCCACAGCTGGCCAGCTTCCACCCTCCCACGTCAGAGGTGCGGCTGCAGGGAGAGGCAGGGGCGCAGCCTGGCGGGGAGGTGGAGGCAAGGTGCATGCACGTGCACGCGTATATGTATATGTGGCACCTCTGATCATGGTGCCCTGGGTGCTCACACACCTGCAAGACCATCCGTGCGCAGACTCACAACACCTGGTGCTTTACACCTCTGATTTAGTTAGTCTATCAGGTGCAAATCCTGCCTTCTGCAGGTTTCAGGCTGAGAGGCTTCACTACCTCCTTCTGCAGTCATCGCTGGCGGCTGAGCGGGCAGCTGCTGCCATCTCCTGGAAGAACGCGGCACGGGCGGGGGACGCACCAGGCATCCCTGCTACGGGGCTGGGAGCCAGCCACCTCCCGGGCTGCCCTGCCCTCCAGGCCGCTGGCGAGGGGAAGGCCTGAATAGGTGCAAGCAACAGCTAGTGGCACGGCTGCTTCTCCAGCCCGCTCCCCTCCGGGCTCCCCGGGACTTCACGTTTGCCTGCCTACGGTCCTGAAGAACGACTCGCAAGCAAAGGCCGCGCGTGCAGCGGCATCTACAATCCCCTGCGTACCTACAAGAAGCTGCAGGGAGGAGGTGAGGCGAGGCAGCCGGGCCGTTCCCGGCTGAAGACGGCTGCCTGGCACGGCCCCGACAAGTCCAGCGAGGCTTGTGCTGCATTGCCGCCTGCTACAGATCCGCCGGCTCGGAGCGGCTAGGCCAGAAAAGCCCCGAGCACCGGTGGAGCCATCCAGGGGCCAAGTGACCCATCCTCAACAGAGCGTGAAAGGGCTTGGTGCGTAGCGCCCGCTCGCTTCCAACCCCGCAGGGAGAGGAGCTGGCACTGCTGCCCGTCCCCTGGGAGGGCCAGGCCTGGCAGGAGGAGCCCCTCAGAGGGGATCTGGGCACAGAGGGAGAAATTAAGGCACCTGGCACCAAACTGTGCTTCCACAAGCCCGGCTGTGAGCGAGGGACCAGGGCCGGAGACAGCCGGTAATTAGGGCGATGCCCATGCCATTGCCTACAGTGCTGGCCCACGGGCCTGCTTGGAAGCCGATGGTCGCCTCCCCCCGTCTCCTGCCCGGGGGCTGGACGCAGACATGGTATCCCCTTCCCTTGCAGCCTGCACCCCCTGCACCTTCACCCGCGGCCCTTCTGCTCGCTGCCGGCGGCCTGGAGAGCGCAGGCGCCTGAAGCCCTTATGCCGCTAGAGGTCTCCTGCCTGGCTCGCAGAGATCCTGGCCCATGCAGCTGGTTCCCAAGCAGCTGATACCCGCTTCTCACCCCACCTTGCAGCACAGGGACCCCTGCCACCAGGCCCTGGCTGGGCTGGCGAGCTCGCTGCGGCCTGGATGCTGCCTGCATGGCCGGAGGAGCGCCCCGTGCCCCCGGGAGCCTCCCTTCACCTGGGATTCACGGCAGGGCAGGTGCCAGGCGGAAGCAGCTACGAGGCGCTTGGAGCAGAGAGCACCTGCTGCTTTGCAGACAAAGCCGTGCTCCCCCCGCCCCCGTTGATCCCCCCGCTGCTCTGAGCAACGGGTCGGGCAAGGGGCTACAAGGGTCTGGGGGATTTCTCCAGCCTGCAGCTGATGCAGGGAGGACAGCGGTCCCCACCGCCGTGGGCAAAGGCAGTGCTGCCCTGGCCCAGGCTTCCCCGGCGCACTGCCCTGCGCGTGCTCCAAGCAAGGGCTGCTCCGGGCTTGGCAGATGCTGGGAGCAGACGCCTAATGGAGGCCATCTGCCGCATTTCACGGGGAAGATTACTCACATGCGCTGGGACTTTAATTTAATCAGCTGGCACCAGGCGGGCCGCGGGCTGTCGTGCGAGCAGGTGTGAGCAGGGCCGGCTTGGGGCAGGGGAGAGCGTTTTGGCACCGGGCATGACACCCGCGGGGCACCCAGAGTGACAGCTGGTGGCCAGCGCATTGCTGGCATCGTGGGGATGCTCAGGACATCCCGAGCTCTCTGCCACGTCCAGGGGTTTCCACCCGTGGCCAGGGGAGCGCGATCAAAGCCACCACGGCGCGCACAGACCCTTTGTGCGGAGGGGGCGAGACCAAGCGGGGCTTTAGGGATGAGCCGGCGGATGCATGCCGAGTGCTGGGACCACCGGCGTCTGCACTTGGGGATCCCGAGCCCTGGCAAACGGGTGCCCAGCGCCTGCCTGAATTTGGCCTGGCTCCCTGTTAACCAGCATCTCCCCTGGCTGGGAAGGAGGTGCAGGGGGGACGTGAGCCGATTCAGACCCCTGCCCCGTGGAGCCCAGGGCCCAGCTGTGCAGGGAGGTCTCGTGGTGGGGCTGCGCATGGGACGACGCTGCTCCCTGGGCCTCCCATTTCCTCGTGCTTCAAACAGCAGAGCTGCAAGCTTCAGGGCAGGTGTGACGCGGACTCTCATGCCAGCCGTGCCACCGGCCCCGTTAACACCCAGCTGCCCCAGACCCACCACCCCAACCCTCCTGCTCTCACTGCCGTAACGACCTGGCTCGTGCTGCCCGGCTGTTCACATGCGAGCGGATGCGAGTGAGATAAGTGTGTTTGGTGAGCCGGGTGCCGGACACACTGTCCGAGCCGCAGCCCAGCAGATGAGGCATCTCGCTACCAAGCTCCTTCAGCGGCTCTTCAGAAGCAGGCAGCTCCTGCGCGTTTCCATCTAGGTCCCCAAACCCACCCGGCCCAGTGCAGACATGTGCAGGCTACGTGCCGAGGCGAGCCGGCCCTGACCCTCACGTCTGCCACGCGTGGGCCGTTTCTTAGGAAACCTGACCTCACCGCCAGGCCTCTGGCGTCGTCCAAGCCCTGCCTTTCGCCTGGCCGGTGCCGCTGCAAGCAAGTGGGGAGGACTGAGGACCTTTCCTGGCTGCCGTCCTTCTCGCGATCGTGTCCCTTCAGAGCAGGTTGGAGCATCGAAACCGTAGCAGAACATGAACCTTGGAGGGACCCGGGCCCGCACCACCCTGGCACTGCAGTGGGACCAGTGCACGTGGCACTGGTGGGAGAGAAGAGACGGGTGCAGGAGAAGATGAGGGAACCTGCTCGGACCTCCCCAGCTCACTCCCACCCCGGCGCCGGCCAGCCTGCTCCTCCTGGAGCTCCTGCAGTACCACCATAAAAAGATGTCAACGTGTACTTTCACACGCGACTAAGCTGGTGAAACAGCGACTTTTGCCACCGTTTCGTCACGTGCATCTAGGCAACGCATAACGTGCACAAACGCCCCTAGAGCTCCTGCTGGGCCCGGGATGGGTAACCCAGGCCGTCCCACAGGTGTGTGCGCACGGGGCGGGAGCCTGACCAAGTGTAGCTCCTCCCGACCATGCCCGGGGGCTCGGAGAGCCCGGCTGGTGCCATGCAAGCCCTCCCTTGGAAGGAGAGGTGCCACGTGCGGGCAGGCACCGAGAGCCAGGGAGCCCGTAGCAGGGACGGGGCAAGCTCACCTCGTAAGAGGGGGCTACAGGGATGGAAAAAAGGGGCGGGAGGGAGCAGGAGCCGCCTGGCAGCCGCTCACGTGAGCTTGCACCTTCTCTGCTGGTGTGGAAGGAAACCACCTGCAAAGGGAACGGGGCGCAGTGACTCATGGCTCCTGATGTGCGATGATGGCTTAATTATTTTCCTAACTGGGGAGAGAGGCTTGCTGACAGCAGGTGCAAATTAATTCTCCACTGTTTTAGGGAGCGATTGGCCCAGGACAGGCGGAAAACTGGAAAAGCTCATTAAATCAGGAGCGGGGTGGAAGCAACGGAGCAGGGAGTTTGTTTGCACGAGGCTGACGGATACTAACGATTCCCAGCGCCGGCGCCCGGGCTCCCCGTGGGAGCCGAGCTGTCTCCGCGCCCGTCCCCCCAGACGGCCGGACAGCGAGCGCGGGGAAGCCCCGGGCTCCCAGGGGAAGCGGGGGACGCTGCAAACAGGCTGCCAGCCAGATGTGCCAGTCGCACGACTGATGCCTGGTGTCTGCTCCAGACGGGTGCCCCCGGAGGGATGCCTGGGAGCGGTCAGCGGAGGCCCCGGGCCCGGGGCACCGGGAGCTTCAAAGGGTCTGTGCCCCCCCGAGCTCATGGAGGGGGCCTCAGGGTCGTCTGCCCCAGGCTGGCTGCAGCAATGAGACCCTTTCAGCGGCAGGTACCTCCAGCAGGTGACCCCATGGGCACGTCTGTGGGCACCCGCACACGTGCGGCCTTGCTCTCCTGCACGGACCTGGCACCCCCGGATGGGTGGGAGCATCCCAGGCAGCCCTCGAGCCTCAGCTCAGCCATCAGGAGGGGAAGAGTTTGTGGAGCGGTTGCCACAGTAACATAGTTAGCCGTTTCTGGCCTGATCCCAGCATTTTGTTCTTCCCCCGCCCCGCCGGGGTCTTGTCCGCCTCCTCGGGTGCCCAGCTGGCTGCACGACCCCGTCCGTGCACCTGGGTCGCGGCAGACGCAGGCTGGCAGGTGGGGTGCACGCACCTGTCCCCGGCAAAGTCCCGCGCAGCTCGCAGCGAGGGGCAGGTGTGTTGGAGGCCCGGATGCAGGGGGCAGCGCGGGGTTCAGGGAGCCCTGGCATCGGTCCCGTGGTAGGGAGGGAGCGCTGGAAAGCAGGCCAGCGCGGTGTGGCCACCACTGTCCCAACCTGCCTTCCCCTGAGGCACGCAGGACACGGCGAAGCAGGTGCATTCGCTGCACGCACCAGGGTGATGCCACTGGAAATGCCCAGCTGCAAGAGCTCAGCCTGTTGCACTTGGTCCCCGGGCAGCTCCAGGGCATGGCTTCGTGTCCCCGGCTGCGGTCCCAGGACTTGAGGACGTGGGGCTCTTCCTTCGGTGGCTCTCCACCGGGCCTGCAATCTGCAGCATCCTACCCGGGCTGGCTGAGGCCGCTCCGTGGTGCCTCAGAGGCCCCGGCTGTCCATCACGCAGCGACAGGCTCTCATGCCAACATGCCCCAGCTTCCTGGTGTTATTGCTTAGCAGACCTTGAAGCCAGCAACGGCCCCTCCTGCCATTCTGCCGGGTCTCCCTGCGCTGCTCTGCGCACGAGGCGCGGATGCAGCGCAGCTCGCACCCCTGCTGCAGCAGTGCAGGCCCGCGGGCCGGCGTCCTGGCCAGCTGCTTGCACCCGGCTCCCTCCTCTCCCCAGCCTGGGAGCTGTACCTGCGTCGCGGTGCCCCTGCCTGCTGCCCCGACGCCTGCCCACCATGCCTGGGGAAAGGGCCTGGATTGCTTTCCATCCATCTGTTTCTCTCATCGTTAACTCCCTTCTTCCTCCTCGGAGTTTGGGATTACACAAAGGCTGACATATTCCCGGTCCTGCACAAGTGCGATTAATTAACAAACATCCCCTCTAATGCCTCCACTAATAATATAATAATTAGGTAATAAGATGCCTCGGCAATAAGATGCCACAGGTAATAAGATGCCTCGGCGAGCCATTACAAACCAGGGAGGTGAGCTAGCCCCCCTTACCCAGGTGGTGGCAAGCCTGGGCACCCCCTTAAAGGAACCAGCCCTGCACCCTGGTGCCAAGAAGCCCAGCTTGTGACGGCAGCTGGAGCCAACAGACCCCACGGTGGGAGAATGGTCCCCAACGGGCACAGGCCTGATCCGGATGTAAAGCCCCCGGGCAGTCCCAGGGCTCGACATCAGGCCTGGCAGGGACCGCCCGGGCAGCCGCCAGGAAAGCACTTCCTAGGTACCGGGTTTCCAAAGCCAGCAGGGCCAACGCTACCCATGCAAGTACAATGCAGGACGATGCACGTCTCACGACACGTGAGCCAGATGTGGGACAGCTGTTTTACCAGCCACGACCGGACCGTGTTCATCAGTCCGGCTGCAAACTGCCCTCCTGAAGGTTATCGCCCGCCCACTTCCTTCCGACGCGGGCAGACCCGCCACTCCGGTGGGGCAGCTACCGGGAGATTGCCATCTGACGCTCTTGGCAAATGTGTCCCACAGGTACGAGCAGCACGTGCCAGGCAATAGCTGCAAGCGCGGAGGGGCGCCGTACCACAGTGCCAGCCACTCCCAATGCAAAGGCGGGCGACCTTAGGCGAGCCCTTTGCCGCTGCTACCCACCTTGGCATCACTAGCAGAGAGCTGGGAGACGGTGGGGGCACACTAGGCCCGGGCAGGGGCCCTGGCAGAGCTGCGCCAGGGCAGATTGCATGGCAGATGCCTGCCTTTCAGTGGTGCTTTCAGCCAGTCTGTTTCCTGGGCACCAGCCATTGCTTCAGCAGCCCCATCCAACGCCCTCATCTTCCGGGCACCTTCCTCCGGCTCCCCGAGCCCCCTCCGGTGAGAAGCGGGCCCTTCCCTTGCAGGCACGGCAGTGCAGCCTCGCGGCGCGGGAGGAAAATCGCGGTAAACAAAGTGGCTGTTGCTGTGGAAACCATTAAAAATAGCTCCCCCGCGC
This sequence comes from Alligator sinensis, assembly GCF_000455745.1. NCBI lineage: Eukaryota > Metazoa > Chordata > Crocodylia > Alligatoridae > Alligator > Alligator sinensis. The sequence goes on from NW_005843038.1 coordinate 347,096, forward strand.
TCCCCCCTCCGCGCCGGGTCTCGTACAGCTGGGCCCCTTCATTCCATATTATTATTACTTTTTAATTATGAATCATTTCCTCCCTTCTATAGGAAGATGGATGAAAACACCGAACTTTCTAAACGAACCCCCTTTAGGATATATTTCAATATGCAAACGAGGGCAAGCGCTCGCGCTGTGGTGTTTACGCCACCGGGGACGAAGAGATGTCTCGGCATTAACCCTGCCCGTCCCGCACCGCCTCCTCGTGCCCCTTTTCCCACCCTCCCGGTCTGCTGCAGGAGGGACCCGGAGGGAGCAGCACCAGCCAGGAACGACGCTGGTCTTCAGGGAGCTTATGCCATCGCTCTGTCCCCACCCTCGTGCGCCCCGTTCGTATCCACTCATCAAGGCAGGGACCAGGCTCCCTTGGCGGGAGGCATTCAGGGCTCCAAACCTGGGAAGCAGCAATGCCGCTGCTAAGGCTTCAGACCCCGCATCCAGCGCTGGGCCGCAGGAAGCTTCGCCCCGCACGGGGAAGGATGGAGGGGGAGAGGGGATGGCGGCCCTGCCCTCGCCCTGTGCCAGGGGCAGGAGGGAGGGTGCCGGCGAGGAGGCTGGCCTGGCCTGCCTGCAGCAGATAAGTGGCTTGGCTTACATGGACTTCATGTGGGCAAAGGTGGCCAGATGGAGAGCGCCAGGAACCGACGTGCTGTCCCCTATGCTGCCGTGCCAGCCTACCGCGCCCATGCCCATCTGCTCGGGCTGTGCCGAGCCGGCCGGCAAGGAAACCAATAAGCGCAGATGGCAAGGTCGCCCCGTGTCCAAGGTCTACTCACCCAGGCGTCACCGAGCAGAAGAAGAGACCTACCCTGGAGCCAAGGAGACGCACAACTCCAAGGCCGCGCTACGTGCTAAACCCGATGCAAGAGTCCTTTGCAGACGACAGCTCAACGCTGCGGCGTCCAGGGAGGCCGGCTGCCGGGGCACCATCAGGACAAGAGCCTGCGGCATCGGTTCACCACCCTGGCTCCGCTCTCGATGCAGGTTTTCGGTGCATATACCCACCCCCTCCCATGCAGACCCCCATGCACCCGGAGGGAGCAGAGCACCCCGCGGCGCCGCTGCCTGCAGTGCTCAGGTCCCCTGCCAGGATCTGAACTCTGCTCCGTGCAGGTGCTGCAGGGGACGGCTGGTTGCAAACAAAAGGCAGAAGGACCCAGCCCCGCAGACCCCCCACACACGCTCACTGCCCTTTTCTCCCAGGCTTAGGCTGGTGGCTCCAAAGGTGAATCAATGAATCGCCTTATTTCTGCCCCAGCTTGCCAGGCTTCGCTCCCGGACCCCAGGTCTCGGTGTGCTTCTCCTGCGCTCACGCCCCCTTGGCCACCCGGCCGCTTTCAGACGGCGACCAAGCCACCTCCAGTCCGTCCTGGATACACCGTGCACTTGACTGAGCTGAAGCCTCTCCTCCTAAGAGGGGTTTTCCAGGCTTTTCTGAGCCCTTTCCAAGCTTTCTGAAGCGTGGGCACAGAACCCAAGCAACGGTCTCGCCAGTGCCACGCACAGAGACGCCGTCCCCGTCCGGCCTATTCTTATCGTACGCGGTCACCCATCCGGGGCACGCCGCGAGCTGCCAGCGCAGCAGTTTAATAGCTCAGGACGCGGGACGAAAGCAGCCTGGACCCAGGCACTGACACGCGCCCGGGCTGCCGAGACGTCGCTGTCTTGGGGGACGGGAACTCCCCATCCTTTGGGCTCAAATGCAACAGAGGCCAACGACAGCGACGGTTGCTCCACTTTTTTCTCAGCATCCAGGGGGAACAACACCTGGAGCGAACCCCGCTGGAGACGCTGCCTCCATACCCAAGTGCAGCGCAGCCTGGGCCCGGCCGCCGCGGTGCCCAAACCCGCTTTCCCAGCGGCCGCGAGGTGGGCGCTGCAGCCGAGCGGAGGGAAGGCAGCGTGAGGCTGCGTGGTCGGGGTGGCAGCTCCTCCCTGCGTGCAAGAGCTTGCTCTGTGAAGGGAACCAGCTCTGCAGCCTGGCCTTTCCTGCACAGGCTCAGCCCCGCCAAGTGCATGCAGAGGCCGTGCGCCGACCCGCTTGTGGAGGAACGCAGCCAGCGCCGACCTGGGCTGGGACCGCGACGAGGTAAAAAGGCAGCAGGGATACTCACCGGTCGTGTGGCTCCCGGCAGCAAGCCCGCTCCAGTCAGACCTGGGGGAAAGAGAGACAGGAGAGGTTGGAGCCGGGACCCCGAGCCCCCTTCCCTTCACAGCGAAGGGTTGCAGAGGACAGCCGCCCCCCAGGCCAGGGAAGCCGGGGGAGTGGGAATCTCCCACCCTCGATCAGCAGGAGCCTGGTCCAGCCACAACAGCATCCCACCATCACCGCCAGCGGCTGCACGCGCTCGGCAGACAAACAGACTTCCCAAGCCCTCCATTAAGTGGGGATAATTACAGCTGCCTCCATCAGGGGATAGCCCTGCCTCGGCTTGGGAGGAAGGATCACGGCCCGATCCCACTAATGCTATAAATTAGCAGGGGGCATCCCAATGGCAGCAGAGTAATTACCAGCCACTGCACCCCCTTCTCCTCCTTGCAGGCTGCCACGCTCCCTCCCTCTGCCCCCATCATCCTCCCGCTCGGTGCCTGCGTCTTTCCAGGCATATGCTGCTGTTAATGGGGCTTCTGTCACTTTGGCTGCTGGCAGAGAGGCTTTCATCGCGGCAGCCCTCGCGCCACGGCAGAGCAGAGGCTGCCGCCTCGAAACCACTGACAGGGACAAGGTGGTGCCAGGAGACGAGGAACGAGAGCCGCCACCTCGGGGGGACACCGCTGGGCTCGGCCACGCCTGCGAGGGGACGTGCGGGGCCCGTGTGCGGCCCCTGGGCTAGGCGGCAGTCACGGCGCTGCGTGCGTGAGGCTCAGACCAAGCACAAGTCAGCGCGGGGCGGGCGCTGTGTCCGTGGCCCTGGGCAGCCCCGCCGTGAACACATGCCCGTGCAGAGCGGGGCAGAGGGGCCTGGAGCAAACGGTATAAAAAACCACCTTTTCCCTTTGAAGCAGCAGGCGAGGGGGAGGAACATGGGGGCACTGACTCCTGCCAGCACACCCGGTGTTGGGCCCCGTGTCCCCGGGGGCAAATCCCACCCCTCCCCGGAGCACAGTGTGGGCAGCACAACACGGCAGCGTGGGGCTGGTCACGGCCCCCAGCACCGCCAGCCCCGCTCCGTGTCCAGTGTATCTGGGGGGGTCTCTCCCAGCACGGAGAGGGAGGGGGCACCGGGCTGTGCGGCTCCGTCCCAGCCGAGCCCCAGGCATCAAGGATCCGGTGCCCGCTCCAAGACCCTGCCGGGGACGGATGGGACGCAGCACCCACGCTGTGATTTATTACGTTGCTGTTGCCTTTGCCAAGCGAAGGAAGGTGCAGAGCTCTCCACGCCCCGGCAAAGCTGGGGGACAGCAGGTCACACACAGCATCGTGGCCACATCCCACTGGGCTGCCCATCCCCAAGTCAACCACCGTCCCCTCGGTGCCTGGCCCAGCCCGCAGCACACAGAGGTGCCAGGGACTGCAAGAGGGCATGGGAGCCTGAGCTCCCCTCCAGCCCTTCAAAGACGATTGCGACCCGGTCTCCAGGCAGCTCCCAGGCCCGGCTCCACGTCTGCTCTGCCATGCCCGGAGCTGGCTCATTGCACCCTCCGATGGTCTCATCCGGCCCCCGGGGCCGAGGCCGGGCAGTGCACCACCGCGGTCCCTGCAGCCCCTGCGGCTGGAGAGGGCTCCCGGGCGGAGGCGCAGCTATCCCGCTGCTCTGCAGCCTGGCGGCCCCGGCCAGGATTTGGCAGCGCGCTAACAAGATGCTTTCGAGCCGCGGTGGTGGAGGGCGCAGGGCTTGGCGGGGGCACCTGGGGGAGCAGGCGGCCTCATTAAAGTAACGAGGCTGGAATGCACCAGAGCCGAGGGGGCCCTCGTTAAGCGCTGCCTGACTGTGCACGAGATCAACCGACTGAGCCCGGAGAGCACCCACCCCAGCGCCTGCGACCACGCCAGCCCCGGGGTTGGAGGCTCTCCTTGAATGCAGGACTAGGGGTGGGAGCAAGCAGCCTCCTCCCCGCCCCACATCACCTGCACGCCGCAGGGATGGCGCCTCACGCGTGTCTGAAGACGTGGGCCCATGCACAGTGCCTGCGCTGCTCTGGCTGGCACGGAGGGGCACCCCTGGGTGCCGAGTGGGATCCATGCACCGCGCTACTGCACAGACATCCCCGCGGTGCCCGCATCTCCCGGGGCACACCACGGTCTCTGCAGCAGCCGCGCACCGGGCTGTGCTCAAGCTGTTCCTGGGGAGGAAGGGCACCTGCTCCATTGCCCCGTTTAGAAACCAGCGCCATCTTCACCCCAGCACCTGGGCCCTACCCATCCTTCCCAAGACGTGCCCTGCCCAAAGATGCTGCCTGTACAGCAGGGCATGGCATGCCAGGCCTCCCGCCTGCCCCGCATGCCAAAGGCCCCTGCCCCGGAGATCTCCCTCCGTGCCGTGCTGCCCGTCAGCTCCAAGCTAGCTGCCCGCTTTCCCCAGCCGTCCCTTCGCAGCACGTCCCTGGCCCCTTAACAGACAGCTGTCCACCTACCCCCTCGTGCGCTCCCTGCCCCGTGCTCCCAGGAGCACAAAGGGCCTATTAAATAAATAACACAGGGCAGGAAGGACGGTGGAGGGACAGGAGCGCCCGCGGCCAGCACCTGCCAGTCAGTGTCAGCCTCAATCGCGCGGGCTCTGGGCAGCCACGCAGGCCCCTGGGTGCCGCTCCCCCTCCTCAGCCGTGCACCGAGTGCGAGCGAGCGCAGCCGCGCCAGCTCGCCCCTTTTCACTGCCAAAAGGGGAAGAGCAGAGGGCCTGGCCAGGGGTTTGGGGGAGCCCCCGTCTGACGGCACCTCAGGCTTTGGCAATGCCCAAGGACAAGGCTTTCGGGCAGCTCCGGGGCACACGCGAATAAGCCGGCGCACGGAGAAGGCAGCAGAGCTCCAGGCAGCCGTGACCCTAGTGTCTTTGGCTCAGCTTTACTTGAGCAGTCTCTGGAGACTCTCAGACCCTCTGCCAGAGAGGAGAGACCAGGAGAGCAACGCAGGGTGGTCTGAACGAGCCTAGGTGGGACCTGCTCCGAGACTGACCCCTGCTTTGCAGCTGCGGGTCGCTGGCTTCCCGGGCCCGCAGCTCGCCCGTCGCTGAAGCAAACCCGTTTGCTGGTTTGAAAACCTCGGCTCGGTGCTCACCACCCGGAGCGGCCGGCGGCTGGTCGTGGCGCTTGGCAAGCACGTGGTCCCCGGCACGAGGAGCCTGCAGTCCGCGCCGGCCGAGGGAGCAGGACGCAGCCGACGGCGGTGAAAGGAAGCACGGGTCGAGCACAGACCACATTGCACGCTGTGCGTAAGGGGTGGGATGGGGCCGGGGGAGCCTAGACCTCGCCCGCGGGCGCTGCACCAGCCCCCGGGTGCGCAGAAGGGCTGGGGCTGCCCCGAACCCCAGATCAGAGCTATTGCCAACCCCTGCCCTCGCAGCGCCTTCATGTCCACCCGCCTCCGTCCTGCCACGGTCTGCATTTCAGCGCGCACGCTCCCTCTGCAGAGCCGGGGGCTGACAAGGTGGAGACTCTGCCCGATGAAGCGTCCCCGGGCTGCGCACAGGAGCCCGGCGTGATATATCACGGGGATAAAGCCGAGGGAAGAGCGAGACAGGCAATCGGCAGAGGCCGGCTGTAAATCTCGGTTCTGACGGGGCCAGAGATGAGCTGGTTCGTTTATGGGGGAGGGAAGGGGGGAGCGGAGGGAAGAAGCCGATAACAAGAGCCGCGGCGGGCCGGATCCTGCCCCCTTGGCCGGCGCGGGGCCAGGCTGTCAGCGAGACAGAGTGGAAGCGCTCGAGCGCATCATTGATTTTTAATAAAAGCTGGTTACACTGGAAATCCAGCACTTAGCCTCGCGGCCTCCGCCCCGCTTGCCCAGGCTTCCCTCGCCCCTAGCCTGCGGCCACGCTCCCCAGCCACGGCGCGTGCTCTCCAGGCTCGGCCCGGCTGCGGGCTGCTTTCCAGCCTTGCGTTTCCAGACAAGACACGGCCGGCCGTGGGCACGGGCGCCAGGCCCTGCTCTGCTCACAGACCCCAGGACCAGGCTGTCCCTGCAGGCCCCTGCAAAGCGGGGACGTGGTCCTGCCCCCAATCCACATGCACGTGCTCCCTCTGCTCTCCCCACGCTGCTCCCCCATGGCACAGAGCCAGGGCTGAGCTGCAATGCCCCAGGAACCAGCACTCCCTCCTGTGCCGCCTAGCACCGTCTTGCAGCCGCAGTAATTAAGACCTCCCTTTGGGCTGAACAGGGACACCTCCGCATGTCACCACGAAGACGTGGGAGCGAGGACGTGGATCCACCCCCCAGCTCAGCCACTACCAAGAGATGGGAAATACCTTGCTGATGATCCCTTGCTGCTAGAGCTACCAGCATGCCCGACCAGGCCACTGGGCCTTGCAAGCAGGGCCGTGCAAACCCCAGGGCTGTGCTCCGTCGGGGATCTGCAGCAGGTTTTGCTCCTTGCTAAATATACGGTTGCACCGTGCTGGCACGTCCAGGGCTCCCGTGCACCAGGCACCCCCGGCACCTACCTCCCTACGTGCACAGGGTGACACAAGAGCAGGGCTGGGATCAAAAGGCCCCTGCCCCCAGGTACCAGGGACACGGAGCCGGGTGGCGTCTGCAACGTGACAGCTGCGTGCATCACTGGGAGTGTGTCAGCCCTTCTCACGGTGCCCGATAAGGCTCATCACGAAGATGCACCGGGGCCTGGCGGGGCCCTACCATTGCATGCAAGCAGGCAGGGCCTGGGGGAGCCAGGCCGCAGGGTCCCGAGTGCAGCATTAGAGGGCTAAGGGTTGGGATCCTTGCACGCGTGCCCGCGGCAGAGAGAAAAGGGGCTGCCCTGCTCCGGCAGAGGAGAGCTGCGTGCGCCCGCGTGCCTGCCGCCTCCCCGCTGATGTGTCACAATGATGGAGTGCAGGATGCAGGCACTGTAATGGTTTCATCAACTTAGCTACTTTTTATGAGAAATTTGTTCCGATCCCTTCACTCTCCCTGGCTGCTGTCACTTTAACAGATGCCAGGCCAGGAAGAATAATCACCCTGATAAGAAAACTTTGAACCAGAGCTAGTGACTTCCCGGCGCCGTGGGGGAGGCTGCGGGGAAGCGGGCTCTGCGCAGCTGCTCCGGTCCTGCCGCGGCACGACGGCTGCCGGACCCCAGCGCTCGGGAGTCCCAGCGCTAACTGCGAGGGCGAGAACAGCGCCTCACTCCCGTCGCCTCTCCCCCCGGTCCGGCTCTGCGCACGACTAAGCTCTGCCAAGGCAGCTCAGCCCTCCTCTGCAGGGAGTCTGGCCCTCGTGCCCCACAACCCGGCCCTGCACCCCTGGGCACCCCAATGCACCTCCCAGTACCCCACAACCCAGCCCTGCACCCCTGGGCCCCCCATTGCAACTCCCAGTACCCCACAACCCTGCCCTGCACCCCTGGGCCCCCCAATGCAACTCCCAGGACCCAACAAACTGGCCCTGCAGCCAACGGCCCCCCGGAAGCCGACTGGCCAAGTCAGCCTGCCCTGCACCCCTGGGCCCCCCATTGCAACTCCCAGTACCCCACAACCCTGCCCTGCACCCCTGGGCCCCCCATTGCAACTCCCAGTACCCCACAACCCTGCCCTGCACCCCTGGGCCCCCCATTGCAACTCCCAGTACCCCACAACCCTGCCCTGCACCCCTGGGCCCCCCATTGCAACTCCCAGTACCCCACAACCCTGCCCTGCACCCCTGGGCCCCCCATTGCAACTCCCAGTACCCCACAACCCTGCCCTGCACCCCTGGGCCCCCCATTGCAACTCCCAGTACCCCACAACCCTGCCCTGCACCCCTGGGCCCCCCATTGCAACTCCCAGTACCCCACAACCCTGCCCTGCACCCCTGGGCCCCCCATTGCAACTCCCAGTACCCCACAACCCTGCCCTGCACCCCTGGGCCCCCCATTGCAACTCCCAGTACCCCACAACCCTGCCCTGCACCCCTGGGCCCCCCATTGCAACTCCCAGTACCCCACAACCCTGCCCTGCACCCCTGGGCCCCCCATTGCAACTCCCAGTACCCCACAACCCTGCCCTGCACCCCTGGGCCCCCCATTGCAACTCCCAGTACCCCACAACCCTGCCCTGCACCCCTGGGCCCCCCATTGCAACTCCCAGTACCCCACAACCCTGCCCTGCACCCCTGGGCCCCCCATTGCAACTCCCAGTACCCCACAACCCTGCCCTGCACCCCTGGGCCCCCCATTGCAACTCCCAGTACCCCACAACCCTGCCCTGCACCCCTGGGCCCCCCATTGCAACTCCCAGTACCCCACAACCCTGCCCTGCACCCCTGGGCCCCCCATTGCAACTCCCAGTACCCCACAACCCTGCCCTGCACCCCTGGGCCCCCCATTGCAACTCCCAGTACCCCACAACCCTGCCCTGCACCCCTGGGCCCCCCATTGCAACTCCCAGTACCCCACAACCCTGCCCTGCACCCCTGGGCCCCCCATTGCAACTCCCAGTACCCCACAACCCTGCCCTGCACCCCTGGGCCCCCCATTGCAACTCCCAGTACCCCACAACCCTGCCCTGCACCCCTGGGCCCCCCATTGCAACTCCCAGTACCCCACAACCCTGCCCTGCACCCCTGGGCCCCCCATTGCAACTCCCAGTACCCCACAACCCTGCCCTGCACCCCTGGGCCCCCCATTGCAACTCCCAGTACCCCACAACCCTGCCCTGCACCCCTGGGCCCCCCAATGCAACTCCCAGTACCCCACAACCCTGCCCTGCACCCCTGGGCCCCCCATTGCAACTCCCAGTACCCCACAACCCTGCCCTGCACCCCTGGGCCCCCCAATGCAACTCCCAGTACCCCACAACCTGGCCCTGCAGCCAACGGCCCCTCTGAAGCCAACTGGCAAGGTCCGACAAGGGCTCAGGCCAGAGCCATCGGCCTCGTGTCACTGACGGCAGGACCGGAGCCCAGGAGCAGAGCAATGGGAAACCAGGTTGTCCATTCAGGACACCCCACCAGGCTAAATTTGAGAATTTTTCTTTCCAGCATTAAAGAGGGGTGGGAAGGATGCGGGTGAACTCACGACCCGTAGGACACCCTGCTCGTCCGGCCAGAGGGAGGTTCACCCTCACAACAAAACCCACGCGCACAAGGGCAGCCAGCGGAGAGGCACGAGGCAGGCGCGGGGCACTGAACGGCCTGGCCGCAGGGCAGGGGAGGCTGCGGGGAGCCACCTGGAGCTGCCCTTTTGCACGGAAAAGGAACGTGCTCCGCTGGAACGAGCTCCCCGAAGGCAGCGGGATGCCTCCCCAACAGTGCCGCGAGAGCCGACGAGTTTGTGGGGCCCAGCCCTTCGGAGAGGCGGCCTGGGGAAGACAGAAGAGGACGACGGGAAAGAAATGGCAGACCTCGTCTGGTGGAGAGGGGTCTGGCATAGACCTTTCCAGGGGCAGGCCCTCCGAGGAGGGCAGGGGGTGGGGGCACGGGCATGGAGATGGGCATGCGGATACACGGCGCGGACTGTGTAATGGGGTTTTAGTGTGCTTTGATCTGCCAAGTGAACCACAAAGGCCACTTGGCAGTGTTGGAGGTAAAGATATAGATATATCTATATAGATCTAGATCTAGCTATCTAGATCTCTCTGTATATAGATATAGATATCCCTCTCTCTTTCTCTCTCTTTCTCTCTCTCTCTATATATATATCTATCTATCTAGCTAGCTAGCTAGCTAGATATACATATAGATCTAGATCTGTATCTATCTATATTTATCTATATCTTTTTTTTTTTTTTGCAACCCCCCCACAAAACTTGCTCCCACGAAACCCCGTTGCAACTTGAGGGCCACTTGCTGAGGGGTCACCACTCAGCCCCGAAGAGGCAGGGAGGTGCATGCACCATGGCATGCGGCAGCGCTTGCTCCGGCCAGCCTGGGCGCAAAGCAGCAGCAGATGCAGGAGGGGCGCGTGCTGGGAGGACCAGGACAGCCCCGGCTCCAGGATGTTCACAAGGTCAAGCAGCTCTTCAGGCCCCTCCAAGGCAGAGACAGCCCCCGTGCTGATTAGAGCCCCTTAGCTTTGCTGGCCGGCTCTCCCATAGACAAACAGGGGGAACAGCAAAGCACTGGGCTCCCTCCACCCCCAGGATCCCTAACCTGCCTGTGCCACCCCCAGACGCAGCCCCCTCGGGGCTGGGAGCCTCCTGGCAGCTGCTTGGGGGCAGGGGCAGGCGCCCACGAGCTGCCAAATGCATCTGCACATCAGGGAGGTCAGCACAACGGGGGTCCCGCAGCAAACGCAGCGGTGGTCGGGGCCAGCAAAACCCGCACTTAGAAGGACTGAAGCCGCGAGCTGGAGTGCCCCGTGCCCGACAGCAGGCTCCTGCTCGCGGTTCCTCAGCAAGGGCAGCATGTTCCCATTGCGCAGCCAGCCTGCTTGTTAATCTGGCACTCGTTAGGCTAATCACGGCCACCTCCTTCCCCACTTCAGGGAGATGCTAGCACAGCAGAACAGCAGGCCTGGGATCCAGACGGGAAACTCCCTGCCCGGGGGCATGCCCAGCTCAAAGGGCAGGTACCAGGGAAATGCCCAGGGACGGAGGTAACGAGAACAGGGAAGCCAACAGGACAAGCCGCACACACCTGCCGCTGCGGCTTGGCTTCCCCGTGGGCAGCTCGTGCCAGAAGGGGCCGGGGGAGACGTGCCAGTCGGAGCATGCCGACCCCCCCGGAGAGCCAGAGCCGGCTGTCTGCCTTTCGGGCACGGCCGCCCCCGACGCTGGCTGCAGTCTGCGGCTTCTCCTGGAGAGCGGCAGCAGGATGGGGGGTTTCTGCAAGGCCCCCAGCCCAACATTTCCAAAGAGGGGGGAGGCCCTTTGGTGCAGGAAGGGGGTGGGGGGGGCAGCCTCAGCAGACACCGCTGCTCTCAAGCACCTGGCCCCGGGTGCGCAGGCGCCGAGCGGAGCCGGTACAGACAGCGGCTCGGAGAGTAGAGCCGGTCCTCCCGGTATCACCCTGCACCCCAGTGCGCTGAGTCCTGCCCCCGCGAGGGTCATGCCACCCCGCTGCCAGCATCCTCCTTGCTTTGGATTGGGATCCTAATGCAGGACGGTATCACGAAGAGGGCTGGAAGGGGGCTCGGGAGCTCACATCTAGTCCAACCCCTGCTCCAAGCAGGACCAGCCCCAACTACCTCATCCCAGCCAAGGCTTTGTTGAGCCGGGTCTTAAACACCTCCAAGGATGGAGACTCCCCCACCTCTCTGGGGAGCCTGTCCCAGTGCTTCACCACCCTCCGCATTAGAAAGTTTTTCCCAATATCCAACCTCAACTTCCCTTGCTGTAGCTTGAGCCCATTGCTCCTTGTCCTGACATCTGCCCCCACTGAGATCAGCCCAGCTCCATCCTCTTTGCGACCCCCCGGCAGGGAGGTGAAGGCTGCTATTCAATCCCCCTCGGTCTTCTCTTCTGTAGACTAAATCAGCCCATTTCCCTCAGCCTCTCCTAACAAGACCTGTCCTCCAGCTCCCAACCATGTTCATTGCCCTCCGCTGGACTCTCTCCAATGTGTCCACATCCTTTCTGTAGGGAGGGCCACAGCTGGACACAGGACTCCAGATGTGGCCTCCCCAGTGCTGAGCCGAGGGCAAGAATCACTGCCCTCCATCTGCTGGCAGTGCTTCTACCGATGCAGCCCGGGATGCCGGTCGCCTTCTTGGCACCCAGGGCGCACTGCTGGCTCCTGTCCCCCTTCTTGTCCCCTGTCCCCCCAGGTCCTTTTCTGCAGAGCTGCTGCCCAGCCCGCCACCCCCAGCCTGCACCGGTGCATGGGATTGTCCCTCCTCAGTGCAGGACTTTGCACTTGTCCTTGTTGAACTTGATTTAGAGACTGTTAGTTGCAGGAAATTCAATTTGAAACCCCAGGCAGTAAACGAGGGGAACCTGCACTCAGGAGCTGGGAGGCCGGATGCCAATTCGCACAGCCCGGCGCAGGCAGCCACCAGGCAAAGCGCTTTTCTCTTTGGACAAAGGCAGAGGTGCCCTTCTGTGCGATGCTGGGTCCTGACACACGCGGGGGCACCTCGGAGCCACCTGCCCCGGGCACCGGCCCTGCCACCAGCGCAGCACCTGCACGGCGAGAGCGCTGCTGACGCTCCCGAGAGCCCTCAGGCTTAGTTTAGCCGGCTGGTGGGAGGGCGGCAAGAGACAGCGCGGAGCTTGCTTTAAAAATAGATCAAACCCTCTGCCACGGAGCCATTTTATTAGAGCAGCAGAAGCTGCCTGGCTGGTGGCACCTGTGCGCGCACGCGGGGAAGTTTTCCTCCCCGCATTAGCAAAGCGAGAGAGGGGAAGAGCTAACGAGGCCAGCACGGCTGCCGTTTCCAGGAGACCTCCTCCCCCTCAGCTCCGCGCGTGCACAGCCCCGGGCTCACAATGACAGCCGGGTCCGTAGGTCGCCGGCAGGTAGGAGCCCCAAACGTGCCGGGGCTGGGGGGCTGATTTCCCAGCACACCTGTGCAAAGACACCATACGCACCACGCACCGCCCTGGAGCCGGGGCCAGCACGCGGGTCTGGGGGCCAAGGAGCCAAGGCAGGGGTAGCGTGCACGTTGTCAGTCAGTCCAAGGGACGCCGTGGGCTGCAGCAAACCCCACCACATCTCACCCTGTCCCGAGGCCCAAACTGCTCAGACTCGCCCCTGCTCCGGGAGCCCTGCGGGGCAGCCTGGGGAACGGCGTCCAGAGGAAGTAGCTGAGCCGTGCTCTGGATGTGTCCAGCCAGCCTGGACGCCCCTGGATTGCACCGCGCCAATGCTGAGTGTACCAGCGCATTTCTGTCACATCTGAATCAAGATCAACTTGTGCCCTCTGCCTGAAACCTGGGCTCTCTCATCCCGTGAGCCACTGCCCTTGACCCCTGCCATGCAGCTGGACATCTCCAGCCAGGCGCAAGGCTATTGGCATGATGCCCCAAGCCCTCTTCCGGACCCCAGCCAGGCTCGATGACGAGGCCAGAGAGCCAGAGGGCAGGCAAGCAGCCCGGACACCACGTGCGTTGCACCGAGCACCGATGCAGCGGGAAAAGCACCTTGGGAGAGGTATGGAAACCATTCAGCCCCGAAACGATTCATCCCTGCATTTACTTCAGCCCCTGCAGCCTCTCCTCCTCCTCTCCCAGCAGGCTGCCCGGCCTCAATTTGCAAAGCCGGACTTCAGCTAGGCCAGAGGTGCCAGAGCAATCAGTGCCAGGGGTCACCTTTCCGCAGGCCAGGCTCCTCTCGCTCGGCTCCCGCTGCCATGAATACCGGAGCGCGGATCGATTGGGGAGAGCTCTGCCTAAATTGGAGGCTCATCTCTGTCGAGATGGGGCGGGGGGCGCGCGGCGCTGTCTGACTGTTGAGTAGCAAAAGCAATTGATTGGTGTCCAGAGCCGCGGTGGGCTGCGTGGGGAAGGAGCGCGGAGAGGGAATTAGCAGGAGCGCCGGGAACGGGGCCTGAATCCCTGAGCAGGACGCGCTGCCAGGAAATTGCTGCTGCTCGCCTCCCCCTCACTCCCGCCTCGCCGCCTCCGCGGGGGTGGCGGCATCGGGAGGAGGGGGCCGCGTCCCCGCGTGGTGCACCTAGCCGGCAGGAGCTGCTGAAGGCCTGGGCGGCGGGGGTGCCCCTTTCCCCCTGCCCAGGCAACCTCGGCCGGGAGCCGCACGTCTGCACGGGGTCCCAGGCTCTCGGGAGCATCCACGTGGCTTCTCCAGGGTCCTCAGACAAGCCTGCTCTGCTGACAAGGGCCTGGGGTCTCGTGGGGTTCGGCACATGGAAGGGGCTTTGGATTTGCAGCGAGAAGCTCCTAGGGGCTGCTGGGGCCGAGGAGCTGTCCAGACCCATTGCACAAAGCTGAGCTCTCGGGCTCCAGCTCCCATGCCCAGCCGGGTGCAGGTGCGTCAGTCCCTGCCAAACCCACCCCAAATCACCAAAAACCGAGGGCCGCCGAGTTCAGTCCTGACAGTACATCACGAGCCTGGAGCGAGCACCTCTCTGCTAGAAGTGCAGCGAGAGCCTTGGGTTCAAACTGCAAGAGGCCAGGGCAGGGGCTCACCCGCTCGGTGTCTGCCTTGCACGTGGGGATGCTGCCAGGAACAAATCCTGCTTTTCGCACCGGAGGCTGGGGCTGTTCAAGCAAGTCCCCCCTGCAGGCAGGGGCTCGGGGAAGCAGCTGAGCAGCCCCGAGGTGCATTGGCAGAGCTACGCCCCGGGGCAGGACTGGCATGGAAAGAAGATGCGGTCGCACACCACCAAAGTCTGGTGGAGATGGAGACGGGTTAAACTGTCTGGGCTTGCCTGCCCCTGGACACAATCCAAGGCGGGGATGGAGGAGCCTGGGCAGGCCGAGGCAGCTGTCGGCGTCTGCTTTCTGCTGGGGTATCACCTTCCTGCAATGGGCTGATGCATTGAAAAGCACGGCGGGGGAGAAAGGCGCAGAAACATGCCTTGGTTCCCCATTAGACAACTGGGGGCTCAGGAGAGGAGGGAAGCACTGCAGGTACCTCGCCAGTCGTCACTTGATAGCGTGCACATGCCTGCGCCGTGCCGCAGCCAAGAGGCACTGCTGGGGAATAAGCCGCGTGCTGGGAAATCCAGCCCGCGACGCCTGGGGACAGCTCGCTCGCTCCGTCTCATGCATAAGAAGGTCTCCCTCACGGAAGTCGGAGCTGCGTCGGAAAACTTCCACCCCCTGGCCCACGGTGCCAAGGAGACAAGATTATTTCCTCTCCTCTGAAGCAGCTTATGAAGCCGCTGGCAGGCTTCCAGAGAGGCTTTTCAGAGAAATGTTAATGATGCCCAGAGAAGAACTAATCGTGTGTCATGGAGGCAACTTCGTGCCAGTCTCAAAGCCCTGCAAGTTCAGAGTCCCAAGGCAGCGCGGCTCTTAGGAAAGCATCTGTCTCTAGCGCCCAGGGCCAGGAGCGGCGTGCCCCTCTTCCTCCTGGCAGCGGCGGCTGCAGCCGTCAGGGACAGCCAGCAGAGACCATGGGTGCACTTTGCTCCTAAGTCCCTTGGGGCTGTGCAGACTGCAGCCAAGACAATGCGGCTCCCGCTGGGCGACTCCCCCAACCGCAGCAGCCCCCATTCCCTGGGATTTCATCTCCATTGCTGCAGGAAGCTATTGCCCTGCACGAACCCATGGGCTGGGGTCCAGGACGAGGCCAAACTACCCGGTCCATGTCCAGCGGTGGGTTTACTGGAGGAGTGCAAGTCGCTGCAATGGGCAATCGTGCAATAAGACACAACCGCCCACGCCTCCATCCCTCACCCTGGTGGTTAACGACTTCCTTTGGCCTGACGCGGGGTGGTTAATCACCTTTGTATTTCAGTCAAGCCAACAGATGTCCTGATCACCCACACAACTAGTTCTGCCTTTGCAAAATCCCATTAAGTCCTTCGCCTCTGGAGTATGCTGCGGGAGCCAGTTCTGCAGGCTAATTACACGCTGGAGCAGGGCCAGGATAAGCAGAGCAATGGGGGTAGCAAGTTGGGCGACCTCCACACCTGGTCGTAACACGCGCCGAGCCAGGATCTGGAAGCCTACACGCCGCGCAGGAGGGTCGGGCCGTGCCGTGCAGGGAGGATAAACGACAGACAACAGCCAGCTAGCAAATGGAGGCTGCCCACCCTGGCAAGGGACCGGCCAAGGGCAGGCTGGGGAGAACCGACTGGGAAGTTCACACGTCAATGCCAGGAGCCCGGGCAGCAGGCAGGAGGAACGGGAAGGCCTGGCACAGGACATGGCCCTGAGCACGGCATGAACAGCACAACCGCGGTGGAACAGAGGCACGGCTCGGAGAACAGACGCAAGGGAAAGTGCTGCGTGGTGCCCAGCGAGAGATGAAGGACCTATTACAGGACACGAGACGAGCTTCTTGCATTCGGGGAGCACGACCGGCACCGCAGGGTCCAGTTATGCGGGACGTGAAAGCTGACAGACCCCCCAGCTAAGCCACCGAGCCCGGGAGAGGCAAGGCTATTTTAGTCTTCAGTTTGGTAGGTAGCAAGGATATTGCACAAGACCTGGCTGCAAACAACAACCTTGGGAATGAATGGCGGCAGGCTGATTTGGTTTAACGTCAATGAAAAGCTGGGCAAAGCCAGATCGGTAGCAGGCCTGCGACTCCGGGCAGGGCTTGAGGAACTGAGTACATTCGTTAGTGAAGGCAGCCGGAGCTCAAGGTCTCGAATGGTAGGAGGCTGGGAACTGCTGCCAATCAAAGATGCAAAAAGCCGTTTGGAGCCGACATCCCGCGCAAAGGGAAGCCTGTGCCGGGCCGGGCTCCAGATCCACCCGGGGGAAAACCACCTGGGAAAGGGGATCAGGAGTCGGCCAGCAAGGGCTGGGAGACGGGGCTGATCAGCAAAGCACCCTGTGCCTCAGGAGTCGCAGCGTGGGGACAACGTGAGAACCGCCAAAGGTCACGCGGTGTTAGACTTTGTTTTAATATCCTTTGCAAATAGTAAAAGGCTCTTTATCCACACAAACAGAAAGATAAGGGGAAAGAAGTGGAGCTGCTCTACAGCAAGGACGAGCTAGAGATGAAAGATAAGCGAGGCATGGCCCCAAAACTAAATGAATGCATCGCTTCGGCTCTCAATAACGACGATGCTGAACATCAGGGAGGGGGAGGAAGGATGGCTAATGGGAATCAAGTTATGGAAATGGAAATTACCACAGCTGAGCTGGGAGCACAACTCCAAAGGAGCTCAAGGCGCGCGAGCCGGGAGAAGCAGAAAATCTCCTTCCCAGAACGAGCCGGCACGTGAAATCCGGGGCCCGGGGGAGGATGCCGGTACATCTACCGAGCCAGGAGGTGATGCCATGGAAGGGAAAAACAGCAAGTGCAAAGGAGGGCAGCCCATTAGCCAGACCTCAATAATGCGCAAGGCCTTGAAACAAGGATGGAGGGCGAAGGAAAATAGCAGCAAGGCTGGAGGGCGGTGGAAAATAGCATGCAAGACATTAAAACCAGGCTGGAGAACGGAGGAAAATGAGACCCAGCGCAAGGCGACCTTGCCAAAGGTGTGCCGCCCCGACACCTCGGTGCCCCATGACGCGAACGAGGGAAACGCGGGGCATGGCATAGCATTGGGCACGGGCAGGAGTACTCCCGCAACAAGGGCCTGCTCCGCGCAGCCTGGCAGAGCGGAGGCCGAGAGGAGACGGCTCTCTAGAAGTGTGTCGGGAGGGAGAAGAGCTGTTGATGCTAAAGGCGGGTGCTGGCACGGGAACAACTGGGTACAAACTGGCCATGAATTCATGAGACGGCTTCTAGCCGCAGGGTTGTGAGGCTCTCAACAGCCTCCTGGCAGGAGGAGGAGGAAGCAAGGAGCCCGGGTAGCTGCGAGATGGCTCTGGATCGGTGCGGCACGGCAGAGGACCAGGCACGCCAGCTCCAGAGGGTCCTTCCAGCCTCCCGGCCCCAACACGCAGCGCTCCAGGGCTGGTCTATCAGGAGAGGCGCAAGGCAGCCGCCCCGTGCAAGCCCCCGAGAGAAGACGGGGGGCGTCGCATCCACCCATCGCGCTCTCCCCGTCCCCCCGTGCGTGCGAAGGCGATGCACCCTTCTCGCTCCCAGCCCCGCGGCCTGACCCCACAAGCTGGCACTCAGACTGCTCTTAGCTAGCCCGGCGCAGGAAACGGAGCCGCTAGTCAGACAGAAAGCCGCCATCCCATAATAAACAGCGCGGGCTATTTATAAACCTGAAAACATCTTTATTATTATTCTTCTCCCCCAGAAAAATCTTGCACAATGCTGTTAAATACACCCCACCAAGGACTCGCAGGTCTGCCGCGCTGGTATCGCTTCCTCAGGCAGTGCCCAGTGGAACAGATGGCAGTGTGGGCGTCAGGTACCGGCCTCCTGGCAATCTGAACATCTGTTACCGTTAGAAAATGCTAATTGCCATCAATCAGGACGGCACCTACCCACATTTACATGCAAGCACAAAAAATTACGTCTAAACTTCCCTGAGTGCAACACACGCTGCATGTTAAGTAACTGGAGCTGCTCGGGCACCGCGAGCCTGCCCAGGGGCAAGCGCTGTGATCCCCCCAGCCAGCCCGGCGCAACGGAGGGGGCAGAAGTGCTGGGAAGTGGCAGCAGCCCCCTGACCTCTTACCCTCGCCTCATTTGCAAAAATAAGCTGCGGGCTTTACAATCGCTTCCCCGGGCCCTGGGCTAAATCCCGGAGCTGGAGCAGCGCCACCATGCCGCAGCTTCGCCTCTCCCCACAATGTCCTCAGATTGCTCGCGGGTCCCGCTGCCAGCTGAGGGCTGGGCAACGCTCCCCTGGCAGCCTGGGCACTCGAGCCTGGACCCTTCCCCGCTCCCTTTCGTGGGCAGTCAGGGTTTCCAGCACCGCCCATGTGCAACTTGCCCCCTAGCACGACGGCTCGCCTGCTGCATGTTGGAGCACAGGACCCGGGACGGGGGGTGGCCGCATCCTGCGCGCTGTCGAGCTGCACTCTGCTCACAACACCCCTGAATATTTTCATGTCCCTCGGTGCCAACCTCTTGCAAGCCCTGCTAGAGCGCCATGCACCCGCTGCCCCTCTGCCCTCCTGCCCAGCAGCCTCTCCGGTACCGGTGGGTCTGAGGGTCTCTCCAGCACCACCACAGCCAGCACGCTAAAAGCCTTGGGCATTGCAGTCACGGGCTTGTCTCCACCCTGGATAATGCTCCCTCTGCCTGAAGAAGGGTGTTTGTACCCAAAACCTTGCAAAGAAGAATTTTTCCAACTGTTTTGAGTTGGATTAATAAAAGATCCTAGATTTACCCAAAGAACCTTGTCTGCCCATGTCTGGATACAACCTACCCCCCTGGATAACTGTGGCATTTATTTCATGGGAACGGGGGGCTCTGAGCAGGGCTGGACCCCCGCGGATGGCTACGGTCATCGGGCAGCTCTCCTTTGGAGCGGAGCAGAGCTCTGCAGAGGACGCTGGCGCTCGAGACAGGAGCGAGGCGCCAGAACAGACCTCCTGAGCCGCTGGAATCGCGGCCGCTGGGAATCGCAGGCGAGATCAACCCGTGTCCAGGAGGGCGAAGGCAGGGGCAGACTCGACGGGCCGGCTCTAGGCCATGCATTTGTGCAGGGTCACAAGCCCGAGGGGCGCGGGTAATTTAATGCACTGCGTCTTGGCAAACAGCTCTCTGGTGGTATCTGAGCGTGCACACCCCCTGGGTCCCCACATACCCCCCAGTTACCCGAAATGACTTGTCAGCCCAGTGCCTGGTGACAGAAAGCCTGCCGTCCCCGAGGCCTATAGTGGTGCGGCAGAGAAAGAGGCAGGGAGAGGAGAGCATCCGCCCCGGCAGCTAGCACGCTGCAAGATCGCGGTAAGTGCGCCGGGTGGTAACGGGTTTGTGGGTGCAGCCAGCCCAGCCCTGGGGTCCCTGGGGGGCCGGGTTATACCCTGTGCTTGCAGCACCCACCACCCGTGGCTGCCAGCTTTGTGCCTTTCCTCACAGCACCTGGACCCCCAGGTGATGCACCTGCAAGAGAAACGGGTCCAGCACCTGGGCTGCGAAGGGCTGGGGCGAGTCAGGAGCACGCAGCAGGGCCGCGCGTGGGCCAGGGACCAGGGGGAGGCGGCCGTCGCCCACCACATGCCAAGTGCTCACCCCAGCGGAGCCGGCTTCCCCGGCGCCCCGTGCAGGCAAGCCGGCAGCTGCAGGAAAGTCGTTCCCTGCTCTGCACGGCAGCTGGCCTGGTGCCAGCTCCCAAAGTCTTGCCCGCGCGGCCGGGCACCAAGCACTTCCCGTCTCCTTGCGGGGCAGGCTGCGGGGCTCCGGGACACGCGCAGGACTCGGGTCTGCAGGGCCCAGCTGGGACGTCTGAACCCCAAAGCACCCCTGGAGACTGCAGGGATGCCACGACCGAGGCTCTCACCTGGTCCAGGTGAGCTCTGGCCAGCCCCTATTCATTCCCTACCCCTGCTCCCATTGCAAACCTGCCTCCCCATTGCTCGGGGGCTCCCTGCCGTGCCACCCTGCAAAATCCACCCCACCAAGGAAGCCAGGCTGCCCGCCACGGTGGCCAGTGACACAAGAGGTGGCAGCCGCATCTCCCAGGAAAGCTCTGGCTGGGGAAGCAGGGGCACCGCGCTCGGGAGCGCTCAGGGCATGTCAAAGGAAAACCCATGCACACATGCACGGTCTGGCCAGCGCTACAGAGCCGCGACCGGGGAGGGGGGGAGGCCATCGCGATATCTGCCGACATGTCCTCATCGCCATCACGTAACAGCTCCTTCCCTGGGTTCGCCTCGCTCCCCTCCTCGGCGCTGGCATCCCGAGCATCTCCCGCAGGCAGGAGCAGGTTGCAACACCGCTGCTCGCTTCCTGCGGCTCCAACCATTACTCAGCAGCTGAGGGATTCGCTCCGTGCGACAAGGTCACTCAAAAACACCATCTGTCCATGCACCGCCCGCCTCACCCCGGAGAGCGCGGGAGAGAAATGAGTCCAACGCGCCGAAGGCCGCCCCCTCCTCCCCCAGCCCTCGGCTCTGTCCGCTGCTGGGCCGGAGGCAGCACACGGACCTTGCACGGCGACGGCCGGAGCACCCGCGTGGGACAGCCGCTCCACCCCTGTGGTTCCCTGCGCGGCCCCGTGGACCCCGGCAATCGTGCTCCTGTGCCAGCCCGCATGCCACGGGGCAGGGGCAGATTTCCAGGAGCGATGGAGGGGGCAGGTTTCGCCCTAGACCCTCGAGCTCTATTCACCCGGCACCCAGCCCCACCACGTCCACAGACGGCCAGTGCAGGGGATAGAAAACCTCCTGAAAGACCTTCTCCTGCCCTGCAAGCTGAGCAGAGCCCCAGGAGCCGGGACAAGCTCGAGCTAGTCAAGCAGCTACGGGCCCCCCGTGCAAGGAGCAGACCCTTTGCTCACTGACGCCCCTCCTTGAGATCTCGCCAGGAGCCTCAAATGCTGCCAAGGCTAAAATAGACCCACGTAGGCCAAATGCTAGAGCCAGCCCAGCCCCGTGCACCGGCAGGCTCCAGCATACTGCACGCAGCGCCCACCCTGCAAGACCCTGCCCCAGGGGCAAAGGGCACTTCACAGACGCCAGCTCGGTCTCAGCAGGCCCGCGCCGAGCCTTGCTGGAAACGGGGACCCGTCAGTCTGACGGGGAAGTCAAAGGCAGGCAGACGTGACAGTAGCCACGTCATTACCTTACCTGGTGGCCACGTGCCCTGGCCACCCCGGCCTAACGGCCCACCTGGGTGCAGGTGACCGTCCCTTGTTCTGCAAGTCGCCTGCACCAAGACAGATGTGAAGCCAATCGCGGTCCCCTGGATTGCCTTTTGGCCATGCCAGGGACATAGCCCCCCGAGCAGGGTGCCCCTGACCCCAGCTGCACCCCACAGCCACGTGCTCCTGGCTTAAACAAGCTAGGTCGTTTCAGGCATTGCTTTGATGCGAGTCCGTTGTGTACGGAGGGAGCTCGGATGATGGCTGCAGCAGCAACGCAGCCAGCAAATAAGCCCTGGACTCGTGCTGCTTTGCAGAATTATTAAGGAGAGATTTTCCCAAGTCCCTAACCAGATTTAGGAGCCTGCATCCTGCTCGGAGCCAGCGAGACTGGAGGCTGCTTGGCAATGGTGGCTCTCACGTCCAGAATGGCGTGGCATGGCTCGGATGCCATGGTGGCGAGGCCCCGGAGCACCGCCCGCTCTTGGCTGCCCACCGTGGGGTCCAGCAACGCTGAAGTGCTTTCCAGCCCAGATCCCCCTGGCATGCAGGGAGGAAGGATGCAGAGCGAGTTCATTGCTGGGGGGACAAGCCCCGCATCCACCCCACTGGCAATGCCGGCTCGGGGACTCCTCGCTCGGTGTCCAACACCGGCACCTGCTCCTCCGAACGCTCCCAGCTCGGGTGTCCCCCCGCTCCCCCACCACCATCCTGCTGCGCTGGGAGATTGTCTCCATATGGGAGCAGCCAGCAGAGCTGCCAGCTCCCAGCTCCAGCGCTTAGCGCTGCATCTGGAAACTCTTCTCACCCTTAATTGTTCTTAATGCTTTAACACACGGAGTGACTAATAAGACACTAATTGGCCGGCTTTAGCAGGGAGCGACAGTGCAGGGAGCAGGGATGGCAGCGCCCTCGGGGCCCTCTCCCAGCCAGGGACCTGCCGCCGCGCTGCCAGGGTCATAAATCACCAACAGAAAAAAAAACATTTTTCGTCTGCCCCTTTGCAAAGAGGCACCTGGAAGGTCCCCCTCGGCCTCCTGCACCTGACGGAGGCTGGAGCAGACGAGGCCGCGGCTCCATCCCTCCAGGAGAGCGGGGACCACAGAGCCGAGCCCCTTTGGGGAGACGCTTGCCCGCTAGGCCGGCCAGCTGGCACTGCAGCACCCAGCGAGGTTGCAGGACAGCCTGCGATGCCACGAGGGCACAAACAACCAGCTTCGGGTGCTACCCGCCTCCGGCTGCTCCAGAGCAGGTTTGTGCAGTGCATTGGGTGCTCACCCACCTCGGGCCCCGCTGTCTGAGCGCGGCCCCCTTCTTCCCCTCCCAGCGCTGGCACGGGCGATGCCCCGCGGCTGCGTGACCAGCTTCTCCCCCCACGGCGACGGGTTGCAGCGTAACATCTCTCCCATGGAGCAGCCGCGAGGAGACAAGTGATGGATGGGGACAGGGACGGGGATGATTTATGGGCAGCAGCTTGCAGTGGCTGGGGAACAGGGGAAGGGAAACGCGTCGCAGTCGAGTGGCTTTCACGACGGGCCGTGACGCAGGAGGACTGCAGGCACCCGGGGCCGGGCAGACCCACCCGAGGCCCCGGGGGCAGCGGGAAGGAGACCCCAGCTTTGCTGAGCGGTGCCAGAAGTCGAGTCCACCCCCAGCCACGAACCTGCCTTTCGAATACAACCTGCCTGACTTCCCAGGAGGGATCGGGGGTGGGAGAGTCCCCCTGATGCTCATTGCAGGATGATCCGCCTCGGCAGCCGCGCACGCCTTCTCCCCCCTCCATCCCCGGCGACGGAGCCGCGCAGCCTTTCATGTCTGCGCAGATCCAGCACTCCCACTCGCTGGAACAAAACCGTGGCTGATCTTCAAGCCTGCCTTGAAGATGCGCTTTCTTCCCCAGGAGGGCTCAGCTGGATTGAAGGACGACAGGCAGCGTATTCCCAGCAGCAAAGTGACACCGCGCTCTCCCCTCCGTCCCATGCCCCCAGCACCCATGCGACCCATCCTCATGCAAAGTGCCTGGACACCTGGTTTGATGTCTGCTGCTTGCAATGCCAAGTGCTCTTGCTGGGCAGCAGTGGGACGGCCCTGAGCAAAGAGCCAGCCTGCGGGCTTCTAGCACCATCAGACCAATGCTGCATGGCCAGAGCCAGGGCTTGCATGGAGGCCAGGTCTGCCTGGGCTGGAGAGCGAGCATGAGGTCAGGGCAAAGCTGTGCAGACATGACCGAGGGTCCCAAAGAGGCTCAGGACATGATCCCTCGCTGATGCTTGGCCCAGGTGAGGGTGAGGGCGAGGGCGAGGGCGGCCGCAGGGAGCAGGAGACGTAGTGGTGGCCTGCGCACACGGGGGAAGCTGCAGGCCAGCCCCAAGTCAACTGGGCCAAGAGGACTCAGGCCCTGCCCGTGCTTGGGATGAAGGGGACCTGCTCCATTTGGGCAACAGCGATGACACCAGCCAAACCCAGGCAGGTGCCCTCCCTCTGGCTCTCGGGCACTGGCTCCTTGGCTTACCGCTCCAGCGCACGCACACGGGCTGCACGGCGGAGGAGGGAGCTGGCATGCACAGGGGGGGCGGAGAAGCCCCATGGTGTCAGCACCTGAGCTTCTCGTCCCCTGCGCGTGGCGGCAGGTGAGTCCGCAGCCCAGGCTGGGGCAGGGTCCGCCCACCTCCACACCAGCCAGCTCCCTTTGCAAGGGCAGGTTGGTCCTGGCTGCGTGGACAAGCTGGCCTGGGGCAGCAAGCACCTGCCCACCCCCTCTCCCTGCAGCTGCCACCGGCTCTGCTCCCCGAGGCGGTTAAAACCCGGCTGAAGGTCATCTCCTTACAACCCTGCCAATTGCTCACGGCTCTGGTGTCTGTTCCACATCCAGCTGCTTCCAGTTGAATAATCGGAGTGGGGGAAAAGCTGCCCATTCCCCCAAAAGGAGCCTTCCTGGGGCCTGCCCGGTTGTAACGCGTGTGCCCTGGACGGCCCCAGCAATGGGTGCACACCTCTCCAGGGCACTGAAGGGGGGAGCAGCACTCAGATGCATGCACCCGTGGGCAACAGGAGGAGGAAGGGAGGCTGGCCCGGGCAGACCAGACGCAGCCCCGGGTGGGCATGGAAAGGTCACGGGCAAAGGCACTGCGCGTGATGGGGCAGGGCAAGTCCATGCACCAGGACACGGGCACTCCCCCAGCTGGACTTTGCCACGAGCGCGGTGCTGGCAGAGGCTTTGTGGTCTGAAAATGCTCCAGACGTGGGCTGGATCTGTAGCAGAAATGCCCGCTAGACGTGTCCTCACATCCCGCTGTGCCCCAGGCCTCAGCAGCTGGCACCTGGGCCTAAAGGCTCCCGCTGTCCCTAGCCACTTGCACACACACGTGTGCACACACTTATCCACCGTGCGTGGCAAAGCTGGATGGGGCGGTCTCGGGAGCGCAGCACGCATCACCCCATCCCGGGGGCAGGCAGAGCAGCCCCTCTCCCACCCCGCTGCGCGGGGGAGTCCTACCTGGGGATCCCAAAGGAGGCACCGCTCCTACGTTCACCGGTTTCGCCAAGCCTCGGCGCTCGGCAGAGCTGTCAGTGGCTCAGCGGCAGCTTCTCACCCTGAAAGAGAGGGAGAAAGGACCCGTCAGAGCCCAGGTGCCGGACAGGGGAGCGGGTGAGCAGGTGGCAGGAGGGCCGGTCTGCGCCTCACAGACACAGCGAGGCCGGCGAGACCAGACAGAAACCCACGGGTCTCTCCCAGCTCCAGCAACGCGCAGCCCCCCCGCTGCAAACAGGGCCGCCAGAGAGAGATGCTGCCCTGCAGCCCGGGACGCGGGGACCCCGGTGCAGCCTCCCCCCAGCCCAGGCCAGGGGACCCCTGGTAGGAGGCTTGCAGCGGGCACTTCAGTCAAGGCCGTGCCCCATGGCGTTGCGGACATGGCATTTCCCCTCCAGCTCAGGGAGGGAAAGCAGGGCCCTGCGACTCGGGTGGCATTCGGGAGATGCTCCGAGAGATCAGAAAAGACCACGTGCCCCTCAACGTACGCCCGCTCCCCCACGGGCGGGCAGCCCGGGCCCACGTCCTGCCCGGCAGGTTCGGTTTGCTCCCTGCGCCCCGGTCTGAACGGCAGATAATTTACCCACTTGTCCCCTGTTGTAATGGGACTTTTTCCCTTACTCCGCACTCGGAAGACCATCAATCACGGGGCTGAATGGGAGACATCCACCCAGCAACCTCAGCCATGCGGCTCCCCTGCCCCTCCTGCCCGTGAATTACGGAGACTGCATTGCTCGGTGGGACAGGCGCCGCGCTCCGGCTCCGGGTGGCGAGCAGAGATTTATCCCCTCGGCGGAGCAGGGGGCAGAGGCCGGAAGATAAGTCACGGCAAAGCTGCAGGAGCCTCTCTCAAGGTCCTCCAAGGTTGGCTCATTAAAACGCGAGGAGAGGAGGGAAGAAATGCCCGCAGTGGCGCAGCTCACGAGTCGCCCGCCTGCTTCCGAACCACCCGAAAACGGCAGCGCGGCAGGGAGGGGGCCCGGTCCGGACAGCTCCCCGTGCCCTCATCTCGGCGGCACCCAGAGGGAGCCAGCTGGCATCATGACAGGCTGGGCGAGAAGGCAGGTCCCCAGCACATGCATCAACGGTGCCTCTGGGACGGCAAACCTGACCGGCGGCATCCCCCACCTTGCCGCCCCAGACCCGGCTGCACCCCATGCCACGTCCTCCCCTCCAGTCCCCTGGAAAAAGGCAGCATCAGCCCCCAGGGCATTGCCTCCGTGCAGCCCGTCCCGGGGCACCAGTGCCAGCGCTGGGCCGGGGCTGGCAGGATGCTCCGGCCTGGATGCAGGCCCCTTCCGGAGGCTGGCGGGGGGCTGGAGGAGAGCATGTGGCCTGCCCGGCGCATTCGGATTCCCCGGTTCAGTAATTAAGCCTCTGACTGGGAGCCCGAGGGGCTCGGTAATTAAAGTAACCTCAGGACACGCAGCTTCCATATGGCCGGAGTGAAGTCATGGAGCCCACGCCAGCCCAGCCCCTCTCCCCGCCAGGCAGCTCGCCCTCCGCTTCGACCCTGCCTCTATCCTTCTGCATGCCCGGCGCCTCGCGCAGCCCTCTGCTTGGCTGGGGCACGTGCACGGGCACCGCGGCCCGCTGCTCAGGGCCCCTTGCTGCTCAGCGCTTGCACCAGCTGCAGCCCAGCAAGCGCGCAGGGACGCGAGCAGCACCGAGGGGAGCGCTGTACCCCAGGCACGGCGCGGGGCAGCGTTACCAGTCCCACGAGCCCCGGGAGCACGGGGGCAGCAGCATGCGTGCTGCAGAGTGCACGGGCTCACCAGAGCTCCCCTTCACGTCCACACCGGCGGCGGGCAGCTCTCAATTAGCACGCACGGGGTGGAGCGCTCCTCGCAGCCTCTCCTCCGGCCCCTCGGATCAAAGCCAGCCATGCATCACCACCCATGTCCCGAGCCATCGCGCAGCCCCGCGTGCCGCTCCCCCTCCTGTCCGGCCCCTCCCTGCGCCCCTCTGAGCGCTCACGAATGGCCCGGTGCAGCTCTCGGCAGGGATGTAGGGTTTTCGGGGGTTTTCCTAGGCCCACAGCAAGCCACTGCTCGTCACCAAGAAGCCACCTTGCTCCCAGGTGCGAGCCCACAGGCCGGGCGGGCAGGCTGTGCCGGGACGGGGAGGTTGGACGAACGGCAAACCTTCCTCGGGGGTGAAACACACGGCGGCTATTTGCCGCAGCATCTACCCCAGGAAGCGGGGCACCGTGCCCGATGCCCAGCAGCCGGCAGTTCTCCCCAGCACTAGCAGGGGACACGTCCCCAGCACGAGGTGCAGAAACCAGCCCCGGGGGCCATTCCCCTCCAGAAGCCCCAACGTAAGGAAGGGCTGCGATACGAGCCCAGGAAGGCAGAGGGGTTTTAGCAAAGCCAGGAAGGGGGCCGCGAGAGAAGGCAGCTGTTGGCAGCATGCGCAGCCCCAGGCGCTGCGGGGAGGGAGGCGAACCGGGGAGCACCCCGGCACGGTTCGGCCGTGCTGCCGAGACGCCGCGAGTCCCTGACAAAGGCAACGCTCGCAGGAAGCGTCCTGCTGCCCCCCCAGCCCAATTCCATCTGCTTTTCTCCGCTCGGTTGACGGGAGTTATCTTTGCCACGCAGGCTGCTCCCTCCGCTGCAGGCCTGGCAAGATAAGGGCTCACCAGGGGCAGCGGCAGGCGC
The DNA here is from genome assembly GCF_000455745.1 of Alligator sinensis. Classification (NCBI taxonomy): domain Eukaryota; kingdom Metazoa; phylum Chordata; order Crocodylia; family Alligatoridae; genus Alligator; species Alligator sinensis. The sequence goes on from NW_005843038.1 coordinate 374,632, forward strand.
CCGGGGGGGTCGCCAATTGGATTTTGCTGCAGCCGTGGGGGCGCTGGAAAAAGGGTTGGGGGGGGG
>NW_005843038.1:374867-389314 GCF_000455745.1 Alligator sinensis
GCTCGCCACTTGGATTTTGCTGCAGCCGTGGCGCCGCTGAAAAGCGGCTTGGGGCTGGGCAGGTGCTGGGAGGGGGGCGGCTGAGGACAGACCAGGAAGGGACCGTTATCCGTGGCGCAGTTTGAGCGAAGCAGGGGAGGGAGCTCCCATGGAGGACGCACTGCAGCCTCGGATGTGGCCAGCCTGGAGCAGGAGGTCTTCCCCCGATCTGTGCCAGGACACGGCCGACGGGAATGGGATAGCGGCATCCAGCACGAGCTGCCTTCCCGCATCCTACTTCATGCCACTTGTGGAGGGGTCCACGGCTGCAAGCCCCGAAGCGGGCCACCCAGCACCAGGCCTCCGGCGGGCTGCCAGGCTGTGCCCTCCCACTCCTCCTCGCCCGGCACGGGGTCGTCCAGAGCTCCCAGGACAGGGCATTGCCTTTTGATCGTGGCATGCGCCACGGACCAGGCCCCACTCTCCTAGACCCCTGGCCACAGGTAGAAGTACCAGCACGGAGCCAGGCGTGGGAGTGATCGGGGCTCGAGCGCCCCAGGGAGCCAGGAGGAACGTCTGTCGCCTCCACGCTCCGCTGCCTTCCCCACCGGGGATGAGACGAAGGACCCCACGCGTGCTGCTGCTGACCTGCGGCTGCAGATGCGACCTGCAGGGACTCATCCCTGGGGGGTCGGGGGGCAGGAGGTAGCAGAGCCCTTGCAGAGGGTGCCCGAGGCACCCGGTGCAAGAGCAGAGGTAGCAGAGGCAGGCACCCCAAAGGCACTCGACCCACCACTGCGAGCAAGAGGATGCCACAGACTTCCCCGTGCAGCCCGGGGCTCCAAGCATGCCCTGGGGCAGGCATCATCACCGCGCGGGGAAGGCGCACGAGCAGCAGACACAGGAAACTCCTCGCCTGCACAGCCCTTGTGGACGGCTCGGGCCAAAGCCGCGTGCCACGGGCCGGCACCGCGATGCCAGCCCGCACAGCCGAGCCGCAGGCAGGGAGAGGCAGTGGCGGCACCCACAGGGGAGCCGCAGGCAGGGAGAGGCAGTGGCGGCACGGCTCTGCGGAGGGGAGACGGGAACACCGGGCCGATGGTGGCAGTGTGTTTTCCTGCACAAGTGCATTAAGCATTCTGCACCGCGCCTTCACTGTAAATCACTTCCTATTCAGGCTCACTGCTGAGGGTCTCTGAAGGTCGATTTTCCATGGTTATGACAACAAAAAACTAAAATTGGGTCAAACCTGCAAGGTATTATCTTCCTCCAAGCTGCTAAATGCACAATAGTAATGAGGTTGGTTAAGCAATTCACCCACGGACTGCATTATTTGCTCTGAAGACGTATTAACCAGTTAAACGAGCGTGAGAAGGCAGCTCTGCTGATTTCTCTCACCAGCCGCATGGCAGATCTGAGGTGCTGGGTCTCACTATTCCAGCTAACAACCGAGACCGGCAGACACGCTGACAAAGGAGAACGCCGCGCTCCGACAGCTCCGGGCCACACTCCTTCCTCGCTGGACCCGCAGGGACAGAAAGGGAACTTTAAAAGCGCCCCGCAGCGGAAGGTGATAGGAAAAATAATCGTGTGTCCTCCCTCCCCTTGCTTTCTTCTTCTGAAACTCGGCCCCCAGCCCAGGCTCCTTGGAAGGTGGAGTTAATCCACCGGGCTCCCCAGGTCAGACCAAGCAGGGAAAAGCCCCCGGATGCGCTGCCCCCCCAACTCCCCAAATTTCTCTCCGATCCATATGCTTGCCACCCAGTCCCTTCAACTCCCAGCCCACCCCGCAGGACCCACCGCCTCTCCTGCAGACCTGCCCTGCTCTGCATCTTGCTCAGCGCTGGTGTCTGAGAAAGCCTCCGTGCTGGCATTTGGCACCTCACGAATCCCAGGAAGCGAGCTAAGCCCCAGCCACAGTGGCCGTGTCTATACGAGATGCTTTACTGAGCAGTAAACTAACCTACTGTGCGGTAAAGCGTCACTGTTTGCACATGCAGGAGCTTACTGCACAGTAAAGTAGTCTCCCGCACACTAAAGCCACAGAGCATTCATTGCATGTGTAGACGCACCCAGTTATCTGCAAACATTGCTGCACCTGGAGCGCATGGGGAGAGGGTGGGCGTGCAGTGAAGGGTCCTTGGGCAGGGATGATCTCTGCTGCACCTGGGACCCGTGAGCACCAGCAACACACTGTGCGCAGCCGCACTAATAGCACAGGGCGGGGGGACGCATGTTGTCTTGTTAAATGTTCCCTGCACAGCCCCATCCTCAGCCTGCCACGGTCCCCGCTGGTGGCTCCCGAGTCTCGAGGCTGCTGCACGTGAGAGCCGGACCCAGCCGCAGGGCCTGGCCACGGCTTGTGCTCGCTCCGTGATACCAGCAGAGCGGTGGGGGCTTGGCCGCGGGCAGCTGGCTGCCTGCACCCTGGTGCTTCCCCGTCCCGCGGGGCAATGGAGAGGTTGTACACGAACGGGCACTAATGGCCGGGCTTCAGGCCCCCAGTGACGAGGGGGCCGGTGTGCACCGACTTGCACGGTTCAGGGCAGGAGGCAGCACCAGGTGCAGCCAGAAACCCCCAGGATGAAGTCCACTGGCCAGTGGAGAAGGGTTGAGGGAGCAAAGCCCCCACAGCCCCAGGCACCCTCTGCCCACGCAGCAGGGCCCCGGCTCGGCTGGCATCGGCCGCTGCAGCAAGCGGGGACAGGGCGGTCCTGCAACAACGCCGCGCCATGCGCGGTCCCTGCATTCGTTCTGGAGCCAGGTGGCCTGGCTTCCCGGAGACACATCGCTCCCCAGCCTGCGCGGCCCCTCCGCCAGCGCACCTGTCCTTCAAGGTGACACCGCGGACAGGCAGGGAGGCATTCATTAGATCCCGCCCGCGCCTCTTCTCCTTATTAGATCTTCAGCCCTTTCCTCTTAGCATCTGCCACTCACCAGTCCTGTTCTGGAGAAGGAAGTGACAGCTCCCCTTTGATCAGCCCTCCAGAAACCCCCGCGGTGTCAGGCGCCAGGAAACGAGGGGAATGCATAATTCAGGCTCAGGCTGGACTCTTGACCCCGGCCGCCCCCGGGGACCGTCACCGAGCTCAGCACTGGCATGGACGCGCCTCGCTGCCTGCCGGCCCCAGCCAGGCTGCAGAGTCACGGCCGGCCCGGCCGGGAGCGCTTATCGATTGGGCTTTGACCTTCTCTGCAGGTGCGGACAGAGCAGAGGCGAGCCGGGGGAGATTCGCTCTCGGTGCAAACACAGACGGGTCTCCGTGCCCTGCCAGCCGGCGCACGACGCCCCCGACTACTCCGCGGACCTGTGTGCAGCGGGGCAGGACCCGGGGCCGAGACTCCCAGGCTCCCGTCACGCCTCCCACGCTGGCACGGCCCCTCGGGCGATGGACCCGGGCTGCCCTCCTCAGCCCGTGGCTCTGTGCAGCTGCCCCCATAGCCCCCGTCCACCTCGCCCCTCCCAGCCCATCTCCTCCAGATGTCCACATGGCCCAGCTGGGGCACGTGGAGATGGGTAGAGACCAGAGGGACAGGCCAAGCTCATGAGCTGGAAAAGGACCAGAGGGACCGGGAAGCAAAGCAGAGGCGAGGGCCAGCCCTGGGCATGGAGGATCTCGGTCACTGCCATCACCCCCAATGATGTGCTGGGGCCAGGGGCGCCTAGACCGAGGGGCTTGAACCTGGGGCCAGGCGGCAGGAGAGGGCAAGAGCTCGGGTGGGGTGGCCGGGCACAGTGCCCGTCCTGCGGATGGCCGCGCTCCAGCCCCTTCTCCTCCTCCTCCGGGCTCCTGTGCTCTCCGTCCCCTCGTTGTTATTCCTCTCAGCTCAGCCTTCCTCCCCGCTCTCCTTCAGCTGCTCACAGCAATAATCCAGGGCAGTAACTCCCCGGCAGGTTTCGCAGCGCGGCTCCCTGCCAGCGCTGACCAGGGTTTTAATGACTCCGGAGTTGGTCGGGGACCAGCCCCACCTCCGCCTGCCTCGGAGAGCGCCGGCCCCCTCCGCGCCGCCTGCAACCTGCTCCTGCTAACCAGCCCGGGGTGCGCTGCAGGGCTCCTGGCAATGCCCCATCCCTCCCCTGCTTCTTTCCCGGCTCCGAGGGAAAGGGCAGGTGCTGGAGAAGCCGAGGCCAGGACCAGCCTGGTCCTTGCACCCTGGCCAGCCACTGGTCAGCAAGCCCTGCACTTTGGACCTCGAACCACGCAGGCCACAGACGGACAAGAGCGCAGCTTGCAGCAGGCGGGCAGCGGCCTCAGGTCCAGGGGGCAAGGGAAGGGGCATCAGTCACTGGCAGGGCACGGAGGGGGGCAGTTCTCAGGACAGCCCAAAGCTGGGTCATTGCAGGCAAGAGAACCAGGGGCCTCCCCGGGGAAGGAGGAGTTGCCCCAAGGAGGGTTTAGAAAGCCGGTGCTTTTGCACACTCTGCTGTCGCGGGAGGGCCCTGCCCAAAGCTGCGCCCGTGGGCCAGAGCAGCCCAGGCCGGGAAGGGAGCCAAAGCCAAAGCCATCGCCAGCCAGAGCTCAGCATCCTGCCCCCATGCTCCCGCAGGGTCCGGGCCACCTTGCTCGGACACAGGCTGGCCAGAGGCCACGAGCAACAGAAAGCCACGGCAACAGAAAGCCACAGCAACAGAAAGCCACGGCTCCGGGAGCAAGCATGGCTTGGACCGAGCCGGGTTGGGGTGCTGCTTGCAAGCCAGGGCCAGCCATGGGGAGCTCAGAGGAAGTCCCAGGGCAGGAAGAGGGGCAGCTTTGCAGCTGGGGGAAGCAGCCAAGCAGCCGCAAGCATTGCTCCCTTCCCAGCCCCACCCTGCCGGCAACCTGCCCCCCACCCCCCGCACCAACCTGGCCAAAGAGCACGAATCCAGCACCTGGGGCCGCCCTTGCCCATGGCTGCTTGCCGCCCGGCCGCAGGCCCAGCACCGTGTGCATTAATTAACATTCCCCGTGCAAAGTTGGGATTGTAATTACTGCGAGTGATTAACAGGCCGAAGGTAGCCCGTCTCCCAGGGAGCAGATTAACAGAGCCGCTCTCCAGCGCCCGCGCTCACCTCGGCACCGCCAGCGCATCTTAAACAGGGGCCCAATGCCCCCGCAGCCCGTGATGAATGGGCAGGCCGAGCGGCCGGGACGTGCTGCCCGCCCCTGCTGCCCCGTCTGGCTGGGGCTGGGGCGCGAGGTCAGGGAACAGGACTCAGCGCAGGGAGGGTTGGAGGTGGCGTGTCTGGTCCCCGCAGAGCACGTCACCCACCCACCCCACTTGCCCTGGTGCCACGTCTCCCTGCAGCCACGGGAGCAAGCAAGGGACCCCAGGGGCTCAGCAAGGAGGGCAGAGATGGAGGCAGGTGCCAGGAGAATCCCAGCAAGGCTCCTGTCCCTCCAACAGCCACCTGTCGGGGACAAGCCCGAGGAGATGCATTGCCTCCTGGAGCAGAGAGCCCCTCGTCGTGAGCATCGCTCCACGGGGCATTGCAGCGGCAGCTCCAGGGCAGGGGACCAAGCTGCCCGGGCAGCTCTGGGGTCAGCGGGCTCCAGAAGAGCAGCTGGGCAGCAGCAGATCGGCTGGAGCGTGATATCGCTCCCCTCCGCGGCGCTGCAGCGGCCCTGCCCCTTGCAAGAGGCGCAGGTCCGGGACCCCGTCAGACATCCATCTGGCACCTCAGCACCAGCCGGGACCGGCAGGACATCCTGCCTTGACCCTGCTGGATGCAGCCACTTCCAGGACGGCGACACTGCTTGGTACCATCAGCGCAGCGGCACTGAATGGCTCCAACCAACAGATGGGTGAGAGCAACACAGCCATCTCCACTGGCAGCTTCCTCCCTGCTCCAGTTAAACAGCTTCTCACTGAGGTTAAGGGGCAATTAAGCCTCTCCTCTGCATGCAGAGATTGCATCCTCGGGCCTCCAGAACCTGCCCAGGCACACCGAGCAGGTCCAGGCCAAAGCCCGGTCCTCCGGGTACAATGCAGCAGGCGGCACGTGCCCAAGCCCCAGCCTCCGAAGCCGCCTTGCAGCCATACAGCAGCAAGAGCAGGCGCCATGTCCCCGCCAGCCCCTTCCCAAGAAACCAGGCACGCAGCGGCCACCAGGGCACGGCCACGAAATAAAGCAGGCACGAACATCTCGGTGCCCCTACCCATGCTCGGCGCTGGCACCAACGCCACGCTCCCTCCCTCTCCCCCTGCCCAAAGGCAGCATGCCCAGGCTGGACGGGACCGGGTATCGATCGGCGAGTGCAGAGCGGGAGCTGCCAGCAGGAGGAAGCCCGAGGAGGCTCCCATAATTACCGGAAGATAAGGCGATCAGCGGTAATTAAACACCATCCCCGGACAGACCGCTTGGCTGCAGAGACTTTCCTCCCATCGCTTCCCCCAGACTGCAAAATAAATTATCCTGCAAAGTTAGCAGAGGCTGAGCTATGGAAACAATTAAACAAAAATTAAATCTCATTCATTTATACTCTGAGCACAAAGTGGATAATGTGAGGGTTTTTTCCCCCCCTTCTCTCCTCTCTTTGCCTTGGTGTTACCGAGGACTATTATGGGAAATTAATCACGGGGAAAAGCAATGAACGTGATCTATCGCTCTTTAAAAGTGCACAGTAGTGATTATATAAAAATCTATTAGAGAGGCCAGGAAATTTAAGAGTGACACCATTTACAAAGAGGAGGAAGACAGGGCCAGGGGCAAAGGAGATCGATTTCTGAACAGACGGATCCTGGAGCAGGGACCCGGGGAGCACCGCAGGTTAATGAACAAGCCACGGGGTGCGGACGCTGAGCAACAGGAGGGCAGGAGACCGTGCCCTGGCCCTGGTGAAGTACGTGCCCACGAGGAGACTTGCAAGCAGCAAGGAGGCACGGGGCAGCAGGCTGGCAGGCCTTGGGGATGGCAGCGCGGCGCAACGGAGGGGCACCGCACAGCAGTGGGCGGCTGCGCCCGCCGGCCCGATTCTGCTGCTCGCCAGCCCCTTGCTAACGAACCACGTCAGTCTCAGCCAGGCAGCAGACAGCCCAGGAGACTCCCTGGCCTGAAAGCGGCAGGCTGGGCAATGCCCGAGCTACGCGGTGCTCGACCCACCCCAAACCAGCCCCGCCGTGGGAGCAGGACAGGCAGCTGAGACTGAGCCCAAGCCCCAGCACCCGGCCTGGGGGGTCTGATGCACCCACACGGCCTCAGCAGAGGCTCCAGGCTTTGCAGGGGGGCCACCCTGCAGCCACGCGGTGCTGCCTGCGGCGTTCAGAGGTGGATGCCGGCGGCCAGGGCTCAGCATCCCAGCACGGCGATGGCTCCGGACTGCCCGGGCCTGGCAAGCGCGGGCTGGGAGCAGCGTGCGGGCAGGCACCCCCCACGCCCAGCACCACCCTCCGAGGCCACACTTCCAAACAGCCCATTGCTGCATTAATGCCGGCAAAGGCCATCGCGTGGGATTAAGGGCGGCGTCTCCTCCCCGACGGGCTAATGCAAGTGAGCAGCAGCCTCCCTCCAGCGCAGCCTTTCAGGGCTCAGCCGAGGTAAAACCCCCTGGGTTTGCTGCCGGCTGTTGGGACCGATGCGAGAGAGGCTGTCCTCGCTCCCTGGCAGTGGTAAAGCCTGCAGCACCCAAGGGGACCTTGATAGGAGGTGTCCCTGGCCTGGGATTTTTAATCTCCTGCTTATTCCCACCAGCCCAAGCAGCTGATGAACTGGCTCCCGCCAAGAGCATGCACGAGGAGAGCTGGGCTCCAGCAAGGACGCTCGGTCTGGTGCAACAACAGGCTCACCCAACCCCACCCCTGGCCACGGGCATGTTCCTCACCAAGCACCAGCACAACCCGGGGAACCAGGTCTGAGCTGACAGCTGAATTTCCAGGTCCAGCCCCAGTCCGACGACTATCCCACCCTGGGCATATAACATCTTCCTGGAGGCACGCAGGCCTCAGAGCTGCCCAGGGCAGGTGGGATGTTTCTGCCAAATTTCAAGCTAGTTGCAAAAGAGGTGTCCAATATGTGACCCCTTGAACACAGGCATCCGCCAGCGTCTGGGGCGAGAAGGGGGCTGCCCCTGGGAGGAGGGAAAGCACTGAGCTTGCTGGACTTTGTCGGCCGAGCTCTAGCCCGGGGGCCTGAGAGCCGGGGACACTCACTGCAACTTGCCCGAGATGCACTGAGCCGGGGAGGGAGGCGAAATCCAGCTGTTGGCAGGCATCTGGGAGGCTCCGAGCAGCGTGGGACCTCAGCATGCATGCGCTGTTTGGGGTCGTTTTGAGTCTTTTGTTATAGTCTGGTTTTCTAATAAAATGTTAAATAAAAAATTTAAAAATGCATGCACGCACACATGCAAAGAGCTTGGAAAGCCTCGAAGTGGGCTGTGCTCCCTAATGCCCCTTCCCCAGGTATCCCAGGGCTGCTAGCGTGGCAGCCAGAGCTCCCAGCAATGTCCCCTGTGGGCACAGGAGTGGATTCTAGCTGGTCTGGAGGCATCGGTGGGGGGGGGGACGACGGACCTCCAGCATCACTTGTGTTTCCAGGTGCTCCTCTCACCTGCAGCACCCAGCCCACGTGCTGCACCAGGCGTGCATGGAGCGGAAGCTGGCCAGGGGTCCAGGCATTTGCCCTGCCAGCGAGGGCTGCCCTGCTCACGTCACCCCCGGGTCTGGGAGCACAGGTGCCAGGATGGCAGGCACCAGCAACTGCTTGGTGCTGGGAAGCAGGAGGCTGAGCTGCAGCCCTCCTCGCTCTCCACCTGCCCATCCCTGAGCTGAGCCCTTTGATGTGTAAATGCCCGTGGTGCTATTTCCCTTTCATGTCAGGCAGGTTGGCTGCATCTCAGTGAAGTGATTCAGCTCCCCTGTCACTTTGGGGCGGCTGTGACAGCATCAGGGCCGGGACCAGGGAACCACGCGGCTCTGGAGGATGAGTCAGACGGAGTCACGGGCGCTGCCAGCAGCCGCTAGCGGGGAAGCGGGGCCGTGAACCCTCTCCTGCTGCCGGGGGTGGTGGATTCCCCTGGCTGGGACGAGTCCAGGGACGGGCATCACTGACTGCAGCTGCACAACCTCACCCGCTGCCACGGGGCAGGCCAGCGCAGGGGGACCCGATGCACCCGCTCTTTCCGAGTGCACTGGTGCATCGGCTCCTTGCCTGGTGCATTGGCAAGAGTGGGTGCATTGGCTCCCTGCCTGCTGTCCTGCTCGAGGGCAGCGAGAGGCATGTCCTCGGCCTTATGGTGACAGGATTTCAGCTAGGAGGCATGCACAGCACACAGCCCCAAATACCTCCGCACGAGCCCTGCAGAGGACTGATCTGGGACCAGGCAGGGCTCGCTCGTGGACACACGGGGTTAGGCTGCTCATGGCCCGGTGTACATACAGAAGGGTTGGGGCTCCTCGCTCACCAGGTCAGCCCATGCCCTGGCGGGGGTATGGGGCCAGGGAGGAGCCCGGGTATATTCTGTCCCCCGAGGAGATGCTCCTGCAGCAGATGGAGGTGCAAGGGGATCCCCGGGGGTGAGGGCAGCTCACCAAAGCACTTGGCTTCTAACCAGCCCATGGAGACCCCCACCACACACACCCCAGAAGCACCAGGAGACGCGGCAGCATGTGGGAGCCATGCATGCAGCTCCAGTGGGGTCCTAGCACCAGCGAGTGCCTGATGGGGCAAAGCCTCCTCCCGCCCTGGCGCTTCAGCTTGGGCCTTCAGATACCCCACATCCACGGCAGGCATCCTACGTGCCCGGAGGCCTTGGAGGTCAGATGCCTCCTTGTTTCGCTTGCCCTTAGCCAAAAGGCTGAAGGAGCAAGCTCTCCTCCTCCTCCTTGGTGCCCCATCCCAGCCGGCCGGACCCAGCACAGGCCCCATCGCTTTCCACTGAACTGGTTTTTAACCCGCGTGCTCGTCCAGGAGCCCACTGCAGACGAGACAAGAGAGGCATTGCAATAGAGGGGAAGCCCGAGAGCAAACCCCCATGACCATGAATCGTGCAGCCGAGATCCTCCCGTCAGCAGGCATCATAGCCTGGCAGGGGTCAGCCTGCCCGCGGCGCAAGGGCCGCTCTCCACCCTCTAAATGCACCGAGCTAGGAAGTGGGGCTTATCCCCGCAAGCCGAGTCTCATGGCAGGCTCCGGGCTGTTCAACTTGCCCAGTCCCCTGCCATCACCAGCTCTTCCCAGCATTGCCTTCAAATGGAGGCAATTAAGAGGATGCTGCCGCGAGCGCATCCCGGCGTTTCCTTAGCCTGGCGACGCGACCCCGGAAAGCCTCACGACGCGAATCGCTGTCAACCAAAGACAGTCGTGGAAGGCATGAAAAGCGGGTGGACGTCACGGTGAAATACACCGCCGCAGAAGGCTGAGCCGTTCCATAAATCTGCCCAGCACTTAGCATCGCTGGGTAAATGGCCCTGCTTAATTATAGCTCCATAAACACAACTTTACGGCCATAGCAATGCAGGCAGAAATCGATCCCGCTGATGGACAAATGGACGGGCCAGCCGCCTGCTGACCCCACGGCCGGACGGCTCTTCCACCCCCTGCTCTGGCATACAAATGGGATACCTCTCTCCCGGGGTCCCTTGCTGCAAGCAGCACCTCCGGCACCGCGGGAGGCCGCTCACCCGGGCATCTCCTGCCAGCAGCCAGGTGAGGAAGGATCCGTCCCGCACCACCCTGCCACCCACCGTCGTGCTGCACGCAGCAACACGGCAGCGAGACGCCCTCCCCGGAGCCCGTCCCAGCTGGCCGGACCCAGCACAGGCCCCATCGCTCTGTGCTGAAGTGGTTTTTAACCTGCGTGCTCGTCCGGCTGCCGACACTGCAGACGAGACATTAGCATTACAACCCACACTGATCTTTGTCAATTATGCTACAGTATTTGAGGTCTAACCAGCTTTAAATTGAATCAGGACGAAATCATCAGTATAAAAAGAGCCCGCGCCAGCCTTTCAATTCCAGCACTGGGGGAAAAAAAAGTCCTACATCTCATAATGGCCTTCTACCCCGTAATGAACAGGAAAACTAAATTAGATTCCCAGCTAAGGGTATATTTATACAATTTCATTATGTGCCCATGAGCGAGCCTGGTTTTCACCAAGATAAAAATGAGCTCTCAGCAATGCTCGCGCTAAATAAATGGAGTGATTTAACAGCTTAACGAGGAGCATGAAAGAGGGGTGCCGGAACCATGTTAAAATGGAAAATAAAAATAAAAAACCCCGCCACGCTCGGGCTGCACACACCGGGTCGTGGCTTCTCGCGGGGTCGGCTGGATGCCCTTGGTAGCAGCCTCGTGGCTCCCCGCGCACCCGGCCTGGGTGCATCCATCCGTCGCTCATCAGGATGGCGCAGGATGGGCTCCACGCCGCTCCCCAGCCACGGGCACCAAGATGCCTCCACTCTTTGGGGGCTTTTCCAGGGACGTTTGCAGGCTGGAGCTGGCTCCTGGCAGACGCGAGAACAATAAGCCGAAGCGAGAGGCTCGGCTGAATAACAGCACCTCTGTGCCAGCGCGAGGCTCCAGCAAGGACCGGGCCAGCCAGCTGCCTGCACAGCTGGGAGCTGCTCCCAGGCGCCCGGGACCTTGCCGGGTTGGAGAGTCCAGCCAGCACACGTGGTCCTGGCTGGTCTCCCCTGCTCCACCACCTCCCGGGTTTCTCTCGTCATCTGCCCCTGGCCCTGGCCCGTGCATCCTCCACCCTGCTCTGGGCACTGGGCCTGTCCAGGACCCGGCGCATCACGCAGCTTGTGTCCACGGAGGGGCCGATCCCCCGTGCACCCACATGCTGCACGAAGGCCTGAGCGACGCTGGGCAAAGTGTGCCGGCTTCCCGTGCCACATCAGAAAAAGAGGGTGAGCAAGACCCTGTCCCAGGATATGCAGCTGCTTGCAGGGCGAGAGCAGGGTCAGCACTGACCTTCCCTGGGTGCACGAGCAGGGACAAGAAAGCCACATGCGCTCCCAGGCCAGCGTGCCTCAGCACAGCACGCCAGCTCCAGCGTGGGCACTTTCACCCGCTGCGCCATGCTGCCCGAGGCCGTCCACCCCCAGCACCAGCAGAGCCCGTGGCCCAACACAATCGACCGCAGGAGATGAAGTGGCTTGAGTGCGGGGCCGCAGCTGCAGGTTTACGGCCCATTGCCTCGCTCCATGGGCCAGGACCGGACTCGAGGTCAGTGCATGGCTCGGGCAGAGATGCTCCGCTCACATCACAGCCACCGCCGCTTTGCCTCCCCTGCCCTGCCCTGCCCTGCCGGCCTGCGAGGGCCCTGCAGAAAGGGGGGTGCACGGCGCTGTGCAAGACCTCACCCCCAGGCGTGCTGCGTGGGCCGGCACATCCTCTCCTGGTCGCCCTCTAAGCGCCTGGAGCCCAGGTGAGGGGCAGGCGGCAGCTCCGGAGCCTCTCTGCTTTCCCCTGCCCCCCTCCTCGAGAGGGCGAAGGACTCTGCCCCCCGCATGGGAAGAGAAAGGAACAGGAGGGGCAGCGGGCGCCAGGGCCAGGCTGATTTACACCTTTGCCCTGCAAAGTTCAGCCAGCGGCATCCCAACGAAAGGCAGGGACTTGGTGCAGGAGGGGCAACTAGAGGCACCTGCAAGGCCCTGGGAGCTCCCTTGGTGCGGTCCCAGCCCCGCTCCACACTCCCTCCGTCCAGGCAAAGCGGGGAGACAGCCCTGGCACACTTGGAAGATGAAGAGCACTCGCTGCCATGACTAGGAGAGACGGGGGGGACGCCGGGAGCTCCCTGGGAACTCAGCCTCTCCCACCCGGCTCCATTTATAGTGTCCTGCGTGGCGGGGATCCCACGCCCCGCTGCCACAGCCAGGGAGGGCACCAGCATCGCGCCGCGCCGGCCCCGCTGACTGACGCTTCAAAGGCCCCTTTCTTCTGCCCGGCTGCGTCGCGCGCCGCCTGCATTCCCTTCCAACCAATTGCACCAAGCCCGGAGGGACCTTCCTAATTCCTCCCTCCAAGAGAAGCTGTTTAATCAACCTCCTATTATCCGATTCGGCTGCCAGCTGAAACCGGGGCTGGCTCCTCGCATCGCTTTCTCCACCTTCCTGCACACTGGAAGCTGCCGTGGGCATCGTCCCCTCGCTCATCTTGCCTGCATGCCGCGAGCCGGCCGGGGAGCCAACCAGCCTGCTCTGTGCACACACATGCATGCACACACGCTCGCACACGCAGCTTGCAGGGGCATTTCTTGGGCTGGTGGAGGTTCCCTGGAGAAGGTTCTCGATGCCGCCCCAAGCCACGGAGCAGGGACAGGCCAAGCTGAATCACGCACCCATACGTCCTCCCCTTCACGCTGCATTTAAGTAGCTCGCGCCCCCTGAGGCGGTAGCAGCCATCGGGCCAAACACACCTCGCGGTGGTAGCAAAGCAAGGCCGAGGTTGGCGAGAGCTAGCAATGCGAGCAGAGAAGCAGGGCCGGCTCCCCACAAAAGAGCGACCAAGCTCGCCGCTTCCCCGAGGCTGGCTGCCAACAGGTGCCACGCACGCTCCCCAGTGAGGACCCGCCGTCCCCCCGCCCCAAGACGCTCGAGCGCAGTGCGCAGCAGGTGCTGCCTCCCCTGCTGCAACAGCCGGTTGCACGCACGAATGCAAATGATGCCTGTCGCTGGAGGCGGGGAGGGCTTTACCTGGGGATCTCCACTCCCCCGCCCCCGGTCTGTGCTATCCCTAATGGCTTTGCAGCCTCTTGCTGCTGCTCCTCCTCGAGCATGGAGGAAGCCTCCGCGGAGAAGCCCCCAAGCACCACAGACCAGCCCGCCGCACGCCCTGCGGCCGACGGCACTTCCCAGGCATGGGGAAGAGGTCCTGAGCTGCCCGGAAGGACCCTCGGCCCTGGCTCTCCATGCGGCGGCCGGAGGGATCCAGCTCCCAACAAGACACAGCTGATTTATTCTCAGAGCCTTTAAATGCAGCAGGAGCTCCGAGTCCTCTCCAGCACGTCCCCCCCACCCCGTGCACGGCACAGCCCCCGCCTCCGCCTGGGCACTCGCGGGGTCCGAGCGGGGCACTGCCCTCTTCGGTCTCCCTTGGATAGGCCGCACTAGTCCAGGTCTTGGAAACATGGATCATGCAAAGACCCGCCTGCCTTCCACCCCGTGCGCCCAGGCAGGTGAGGGCAGCACCAAGGGCTCTGCTCTGCACAGAGACATCCAGCCTCAGTCCTCTGACCCAAGTAGCTCCTGTTACCCTGGGACATGAGCCAGCACGGGGTTTCCCCCAGGTTGTGCATGCCCGGGACCTTGTCCTCCCACCCCTCCGAGCTGCACACGCGTCCTCAGCTCTTTCCCAGTGCCTCAAAGCCCGCACGGAAGTGCGCTGCCCTGCCCTCTCTGCAAGCACACCCGGGCGCCTCTCGGATAAATAATGCCCGGATCATTTTTAAACGCGCTATTCCAAGCAGCCACCAGCTGAAAGCAGCTCTCGAGGCCGCTGGAATCCTTTACAACCCCCTGAAGGATTAGCAAATGATTTCTCACTCTT
>NW_005843038.1:389345-406016 GCF_000455745.1 Alligator sinensis
TGCAGAGAAGGAGAGCGATGTCAGCTCAATAGTAATTAGAGCGAACTGCCGCTTTTAAGCAGTCAAGGCTCATGTTACCACCGAGACACAAGAATGATCTAATCAGATGCTGGGGTCAGATACCCAAAAAAAAAGGCTCTTGAAGGAGATCATCACTGCTGGTATCTGCTGGAGATGAGGCTGCAGCACCCCCGGGACGGACCTGGGGGGTTGCGGAGGGTGACAAGCTGAGAGGGGCAGGATGGAGGGACCGATCCCGCTGTGAAAGGGGGGGAGCGGGCTGCACGGGGAGCCGGCCTTGCTTGCATCTGCCTAGACTTTAGCCGGAGGAAGAACGGATCGCAGGCACCGCAGCACGCTCCCCTGGCCTCTCATGCCTCCCCGGGGACGGCAGAAGAGCTGAGCAGAGGTCAGAGCATCCTCCTGCGGGGCTGCCGGCCAACATCGATGGGCTTCAAGAGCACGCGGCTCTTCCTTCGGGCTGAAGTACTTTGCTGTGCAGAGCCGGCAGGAGGGGGAACCCTGGCCCCACAGCATCACAGAAATTAGGGTTAGGAGAGAGGTCAGAGGTCACATCTGGTCCAACCCCCTGCTCGAAGCAGGACCAGCCCCAGCTATATTATCCCACCACACCATGGGCGCAGCAGCCCCCTGCTCCAGCTTGGCAGTCCCTATGGCACAGGCTGCTGTAGGATGGCTTTGTCTAGCTGGGTCTGAAGCCCCCCAAGGATGGAGAGTCCACCACCTCTCTGGGGAGCCTGTCCCAGTGCTTTACTACTGAAAGTTTTTTCCTAATATTTAGCCTATGCTGCAACTGGAGGCGGTTGCTCCTTGCTTCGTCTCCTTGCTCAGCCCCGGAGCAGGGGGAAGCTGCAGAGACCCTGCCCAGTGGCAGGACAGAGAGCTCCCACCACAGCCACGCGGGATCATTCGGACAGCTGCAGGAGGCAGCAGACCAGGCTGGGACGTGCTGTGCCTGCGCATGGAGCTGTAAGGACGGGCGAAGCAAAGAGCCGCCTTCGGAAGAGACTGCCATCCAGCGGAGATGCCTGCTGCCCCGGGGGGCTCACACCCTGTCCAAGAGTGGCTGCCGCCCCAGCACACCAAGGGGGGAGCAGGAAGGTGATGCTAGGACCCTTTCCCCGCTCGCAGGGCTGATGGGCACCATGCCAGGACCCCCGCGCGCTCGGAGGCGGGATGGGGGCAGCTCAGGCGCGCTCCTGCCTGCAAGATCTGTGCCTCAGGGACTGCCAGACTGGAGCAGAGGGCTGCTGCCCCCGCGGCGCGGCTGTCCCACACCGCCGGCTGGGGCGGCCACCAATACAGCAGCCAAAAGCAAGGGCCCGGCTGCCCCCAAGAGCAGCGGCAACACAAGCTCGGTGGCAGAGGCAGCCCAGGCCACGCTGGCACGTGGCTCCGCGCCGGGAAGATGCTGCAACGTCCAAGGCAAGAGGGAAAGGAGCAGCCTGCTGCCTCCCTGGCCTCCTTCCCCACACGCGGGTCCCGCTCTCCCTGCCCGTCGCCCTCCGCGCACGTCGCCTGCCGGCCCTCTCGGAGCGGAGCGGGATGCTACAGATTAGATTGCATCTGTCTGGGTATAAATAATGTACCGCTTGATGGTCAGAGTGGATTTAATTAGTCCTTGTTCTCCTGATGGAATCAGCCCACCGCCGCTACAGCATTTCACTCCGAATTAGCCTGAGGAGGACTAACAAGGCACTGCTAATTTTACACACACAACATCCCCCGCAGCCCCCGAAAGCGCAGCACCGCCACACGCAACCCCGGGGCCACACAGCCAAGACCGGACCCAGGGGAGGGGAAGCATGCAGGACTCAAGGATGGATGTGTGCACCCATGTGGGCTTGACGGCCCCCCTTCAGCGGCTGGGGAAGGGGCCGGGCGGCGAGAGCCCAGCCCGCGTCCTGCAGCAGAGGAGCGTCTGCCGGCAGAGCCGCTCTCTGCAGAGGAGGGCTGTGCTGCATGCCAAGTCGGTGCCGGCCCGGGGAGAGGGAATCCCACGCCAGCTCCTGCCTCTCGCGGAGCCCACGGCATCTCCATCTCCCACCCCCGGGCAGGGAGCAAACAGCACACGGGTGGGCAGAGGAACGCCCGGCACCGCTCGCGCAGCCCCCGCGCTGGCGCTGAGAGCGCCTCGAAAACAAAGTCGAGTCATCGGGAGGAGGAGGGAGGGGATCGGACGGAGGGGCTGGGAGGGGAAGGGGCTCCAAGACCCCCAAGCGAGCGGGGACACACAGCCTGGAGCAACAGTACAAGCCTCGAAGTGGGGGGCGAAGCAGGGGAAGCAAGCCCAGCAGCAGGGGAAGGTGCTGGGGCGGTGCAGAGCATGCCCCAGGCTCTGCTGCTCCCAGCGTAAATCCGAAAATAGGATTTCAGAGAAGGGAAAGCAGCAGCCTCTTCTTTAACCCTCTGCGGGATCAGCCAGCGCTGCAGCAGCCTCCTCGGGTGGCTCCGAGAAGGGCCCAGCCCGGTTGTCCAGGCCAGGGAGCGGGCTGGTGCAGGAGGAGGGTGCAGGACCAGGGCCTGGACCAGAGCTCCAGCCACCTGGATGGGCAGGGAAGGCCGCTGCACTGATCTCCTTGGCTGAGACCAGATGCAAGGGCCGGGAGAGGTGTCTGGGTCAGAGGCAAAGCCCAGGCCACGGGCCCGAGGGACAGGCTCGTGGGCAGGGAGGTGAAGGGCTCCCCCGGGGCTGCATCGTGGCTACGCATCCAGGAGACAGGAGCAAGACAAGCCAAGGCTGCAGCTGGGGAGAAGGCGTTTCTCGCGGCAGAGAGCAACTCCCGCCAGCAGCCCTGGAGCTCCGGACGTGGAAGCCGAGCGGGGGCAATGGCCAAGGCCTCCTGGTCCTTGTAACACATCTCAGCCATGGGGGGAGCGAGCAACAGCTAAACCACAGGTGCCACGGGGAATCTCCGTCCCTCTCTGCCCCGCAGCCAAACTTGCACCCAGCTGCGGGCGAGAGCCCTCGCACACCCCCCCCTGCCCCCCTCCACGGGGCAGGGAGACGGGAGGGGGCAGCAACAGGAGCAACCGCAGCAGGGCTCTACGCCGTCCTCATCTGCTCCCCAAGCGCCTGCTGCCAGCCCTACCTCCACCTGCCCAGGTGTGGACGTCAGCACTGGCTGACAAGGGAGAAACCTCTGGACTTGTGGGAGTGTCTACACATGCGTGGACACGTTTTAGTTAATGCACATTAAATCTAGTACCTCCATGGTGCGATGCTAGGTAAATGCACATTAGCCTATCTTAATGCGCATTAACTAAAGTTGCTTTACTGACCGTTTTAATGCCCATTAGCTTATTTTAATGCACATTAGTGAAGTGCACTTTTTTTTAGGGATGCTTTAACGTGCATTAAAATAAGTTAATGCACATTAAAGTGCGTGTGTAGATGCGCCCGACTGGGGCAGACATGAGGTAGCCACGTGCTCAGAAGAGAGAGGCTCCTAAACCAGGGAGCGCGGATGCAGCGGGGTCTCAGCCACGGTTGGAGAAGCACAAGGAAGATGGGCGCTGAGCTGGGGAGGAGAGTGTAAAGTACTCGAGGTAAAACCCTGCACGATGACTTAGGAGCCGGGCACCCAGACCGGGGCTGGGGCTGGGCCCCGCTGTCCTCAGTGGGGCTGGAGGCAGAGCGGGTGCCCGGGTCCCTGCTGATGCTGCGCCTCACTGCACCGGGTGCGAGTCTCTCCTGCAGGGTGCCTGCATGCATGGGCAGACTCCAGCACCTCCCGCACCAGCCCCAGGGCCCTGCCACTCATGCATGCCCTCCAGATGCAGAAGCTGCAAGCTACCCCTGCTGCAAAGCTGTCCCAGCACCATCAGCCTGCCGGCGCCCAGCACCCCCCTCATCCCGGGGACCTTGGCCTGCGAGACAGCAATGCTGCTGCCATCTGCCTGCTGGTCCTGTTTACACGTAAGTGAGGCTGACATCTCTCCTTCATCACTGTGCCAGGGCCTTCCTCGGAGGCCATGCATCTCAAGCAGGACAGCACCATAAATATTGCAAAGGAGGTGTTTCTAATCTAGTTACGGGCTCAGCCTCTCCCGCTCCTCCATCAGGGAGCCTTGGATTGGAATCGAAGGGTATTAGGATAATTTTATCAGGCTGTATTAAGCCGAGGGTCTTACATTTTTGATATATAGTTTTAATTAAGTTTTAAGTCAAAGAATGCAGGCGCTCGTATTTTATCCTGCCATGTCACAGCGGAGGGAGGCCGTTAATCAGCGTGTACAAAAACTTCCCATCACCGGTGATGAACGCTCGTGAACCTGGCCGGCAAAGACCATCCTCCGCCTGCTCGTCTGGGAGCCGCAGCCTCGGTCACCCCCTCCCGGGTGCAACCTCCGTCCGCCACCCCCTGCCGAGTGCAAGGGCGCAGTCGCTGGACCTGGCTCCGGGCAGACACAACGGTCAAGTGAGGGGACCACGTTCCTTAGCCTTAATTTGGTGGCTGGTGCCCACCCCTTGAAGGCAGAAGAGCAAGTTGCCCTGCACAAGCAGCCCGGTGGAGGGTGGCGGCCCTCGCGGTGGCCACCCAGGCGGGAGCACTGGCCACGCCACCCCGTGGGATCCGAGCTCTGCTGCCCAGCAAGGCCCAGGCAGTTCTCCCTGCCCTGCAGAGATGGGCTGGGGGAAGTCTCGTACCCCAAGCGCTGGTGCCCAGCTGGCCCATGCACCCCACACCCATGTCACTCTTCTTTAAAAATATATATATATATGCTGGGGTGGGGGCAACACAGCTGCAGCCCAGCCCAGGCTCCCACGACAGCTTGGGCATCCCTAGAAGATGCACGTGCAATTCATGCCGAGCTCTGTCCCAGGTCAGTATTTGGGGGTTTACTGGGTCCTAGCCCCCTTTGCCCCCTCAGCACCAGGGAGCTTGCAAGACACAGCCTTCTCCAGCCCTGCAGCTGGGGCCACTCAAACCTCAATCGCTGCCATGGAGAGGATTTCATCCGGGCCAAGGCCGCTGAGCCCAGACCCAGCCTCAGGCATGGGCTCTCCTGGGCCAGCCAGGACTGGAGAGGGGAGTGGGGGAGAGCACCAGCTCACTATTTTGTCTTCCAGGTGGGTAGAGAAGAGCTGTGGTGCTGCGAGCAGGGACAGAGGAGAGGCTGCCAGCCCCAGGGGCTTCCTCCCCAGAGCTGATGCAGCAGGGGTGGGTGCTGCTGCGGCACCCCCTCTCCCTGCTCCTGTCTGCAGCAGCTGCAAGGTGAGCAAGGCACTACAATAAAGACAGAGAGGTCTGGGGGCTCACGGGTCGGATGGCAAGGGTCTGCAAAGGCAGCAGGCATCGCCACCCACGCAGCCAGGGACACGGGCCTCGCGCAGCTCCGAAACACGGGTCCAGGAGGGATCTCGCGCCCCCAAAGATGTGGGGGTGAACGGCTGTGGATGCCACACGGGAGAGACGCAGCTCCCGCAGCACAGGGCCCTCCATCCTGCCCCACGATCCCTGCACCTCATCCTGACCTCCGCTCCCCATGCACCGCTCAGCAATGGCCCCGCCAGCCTGGCCCCGAGCAGATCGCACTTAGCCAGCCCGCAGGGCAGCTTCCAAGGGACGTGCCCCAGAAACCGGGCTGAGGCCCTCGAAATTGGGTCTCGGGTGAACGCTCCCCCAGAGCAGCTCCCGGGCGCACGCCAGACAGCACCGGGCTGGATTGCAGGGAGCTGGGGGACCGACGCAGCCTCCTGCAAGGCTGCCCCGCCGGAGGAGCTCTCCAAGGGGCTCCGGGCTGTGGGTGGAGGCAGCGGCAGCCAGAAACGCTCTCCGGGCCGTGCCGCTCCTCTGGGGCCGCGTTCTCCTTGGCATGGCTGCAGCACAGTGCCCGCGCGCTGCCAGCGGGGAAGGCGGCAATCCTCCCCCTCCACCCGGAGAATCAATTAGCAGCACTCACAAGAGGCAGAGTGGCTTAGCGCAGACATGGCTCTCAGAGCCGAGGTGCTTAAAAATTTATCATCGAACTTGCAGAAATGAACTCAATTAAAAACCGTTTTAATGATATGGCATTCCAAAAAACCCAGAAAAAGCCCAGCGCTCCCACTGTCAGCGTCCGGGGCTCCTGGCCCGAGAGAGGCAGAAGTCTCCAGGAGCGCGCTGTTAAACGCGACGGGCAGCACATGCCACCAGTTAACGCCTCCGTGAGCAGCCAACACGCTCCTGGGCGCGCGCGGCCCGTGGCTGAAGGAGAGCCACCAAGCTGGCTGCCAGATCCCTGCAATCTCAAAGCCAAGTGCAAAGGGGCTGCGTGGAGGGAGGGAGGGAGGGAGGGAAGCGTGCACCGGTTTGTGGGAGCCAGGCTCTCCACACCACGCTTTGCTCGCCACGCAGAGGGCACTTCTCTGCAGGCACTGTGCAGCCGGCCCGAGCCGCCGTGGCCCCCAGAACCAAGGGGACCCGCCAGACAAGCACGGAGGACATGCCCCCTCTCTCCTCCAGGCTGGGAACGCCCCGGGATGAAGGCGCTCCCCTCTATCTGTCGCCGTCCCCCGGGTGACAAGACCAGCCAGCTCCGGCCCTTGGCCGTGCTGGCGTGCTGGCCTGGGGTTGGGGAGCAGCGCGGAGGCGGGCGGGCGGGCGGGAGGCAGGATTGACTTTGCGCTGCTCTGCAGAGCTGCACCTGATTGTTAATCAGGAGAAGCAGCAAGGAGGCAGGGAGGGGAGTGGGCTCCTTCCCTCCTGACAGGAGAAGGGCTGCAATGAAGCGAGGCCTGTTAACAAGGAGGGAAGGGGGAACGCAGCCTCAGCAAGCAGCAGCGACCGCCTTCCTGGAGCAAAGGGATAGGAACTGATGAGGAGCACGGCGGGGAGCACCGCGGGGATGGGGAGACGGGCCCCTCTGCGAGGGACAGCTCAGAGATGGTCTTGGGGGGGGTTACAACCACTCGCGCCTGCAGTACAACCCCCCGCAGGGTCCGGTGTCCGGCCCCCCGATCTGGTGCCTTTAAGCACCCGCTAAGCCTGCAGGCGACCTGCACCGGCCGTGCCCTTGTGATCCGCTCGACAATGGGATGATGTAGCTGGGGCTGGTCCTGCTTTGAGCAGGGGTTTGCAATAAGTGAGCTCCTGAGGTCCCTTCCCACCCTCATCCTCTATAACTCAATGGCACCCCAGGACCCCGAGACCTGCGAGGAGCCTGCCCCCTTCCCAGTCACTGCAGCTGCATAAACCGCATCATCCCCATCAACGCAGCCCGTGTCTCCAAATCCCCCCACCCATTGCTCTAATTATCTCCACCACCCTTCTCCGCCCGCAGCCACGTCGGCACAGGCCGTGCTCTCGCTCGCGCTCCCCAGCCCGGCAGGTCGCGTGGCTGGGAAACCACTGCAGAGCATCGAGGCGCAGCAAAAACCAAGCGGTGCTGGTCATGCAGCCTGTGCCTGCTCTTCCCGGCATCTCCCGACCGCAAACCCGGGCCCCGACGCCCACCCCACGGGCGGTTGTGAGCAGCCAGGTCAGAGAGCTGGCCCCGGTCTTGGCCACACGCTTAGCAAGCACGACCTGCCTCCACGTGCCCTAGACACGGTCTCCCTCGCGCCCGCGAGCAGGGCTGGGGGAGCAGGGCACGACGCCTCCCTCCGCTCCAATTCCAGACGTCCCATTTACCAGGGAAAGCTGCTCAAACTGCATCAGGGGTTTGCTCGCCTCTCCCCGCCCCCTTCATTTTATTCAGAGGACGGGGCGGAGGCGAGGCAGAATCCGCCTGTTTTTAGAGCTTTGTTTTAAAAAAAATGCAACAAGCCCAAAGGAAGGGATTTCAACAAAAACAGTCAGCTTTTAAAAACCAAGGCCACGTTTGCATTTGGTTGATTTTCAAAGGAAAAACAATCAACCCCCAGAGGGGCCCTAGGCTGGTTGTTCACCCGGAAGGGGCAGCGCTGCAGCGGGTGGGCGATGGCGGGAGAGAGTTGCTCGCTATGGGTTCGGCTCCCTTGGGTACCGGGGACTTGCCCGGTGCTTGGGGAGGGACGAGCCCCGGGGAGGCAGGACCAACGCTGCCCTTTGCCACCAGCAAGGTGCAGGGTGGACCTGGGCCCTGGAGCTCGCGACAGCTCCCCCAGCCCGGAGAGGGTCCCTTGTTGTGGGAGAAGCAGGAGGAGGTTGTAGGGCCGTGGGGAGGGGCAGGGAGAGGCCAGAAGAGCGAGTGCAGCACCGGCCCTCCACCTCCGCAAAAGGATGCTTTGCAGGGACGGACTCCTCTCCTGCAAGGATGCATCCAATGGAAAATTCCCTGCTGGAGGACGAAACCCACCCCGCTGGCACTTGGAAGCTGGGCTGCTCCGCAGAAACTCCTCAGCGCTTGGACCCCGTTCAAAAACCAGCTGGGCATGAAAATCCTGCGCGAGGAACATCACCTGGCGCGGAGAGGAAAATCCGGCCCCTCCGGAGCTGCGCCTGCCAGCTCGTCCCCAGCCCGGGAGAGCCTGCGCCGACCTTGACGCCTGACTGCAGGACGGCTCGCTGCGGAGAGGAGAGGGAGAGGCGACACGGCCCAAAGCAACTGTTTCTGTATTAATACAGCGAGCCCACGGCAGAGCGGAGCTGGGACGCGATCCAGCCTGCATATGTGACAAGGCAGGAGGTGTGTGCGGGGCTGTATCCAGGCTGGAAAAGGATTCCCTGGGAACGCCGGGAGGCCTGCGGCAGCACGCGAGCAGCAAGCACGCAGGCATTTCTCGCGAGGCGAGGCCGGGCCGGGAGCACGCTCCCCAACCTGGCCCAGCATCGCCGCCCCCTGCTCCGGGCCCGGGGGGGCCCTTAGGGGTCGACTCGGGCCGCACCAAGCGCCAGGGGAAGCGCGGAGGAGTCTCCTGCTGCCGGAAGAGACCGACCGGTGTCCGGTGGGAGCCGAGCCTGCCGCAGAGCGGGAGAGGCAGGGGTGAGAGGCAGGTTTCTTGCCTCCACTTTGCTAAAGCGCTGCCGGACTGACCCGCACCCCGTGCCCTCCACATGCGCGCATGCCCTGGCCCCAAGCTCCACGAGCGTCTCCAAGGCAGGCATCCTCCTTGCATCCTCGCTCCTTCGCCTGCCATTGAACCCACCCTCCCAAGCCAGACAGGGATGCACGGACCCAAACACCTCCTCGCCTCCCCTGCACCCAGCCCCGAGGGGAAACGCAGGGCTAGGAAACACCAGCTTGGAGGAGCAGCGAGACCACGGGAAATAGCGGGGCAAGAGGGGTTTCATGGCACGGTCTGCAGACTGGGCTGTCCTCCCACTCCACAACTGCATGGGGAACGTGTGCCTGCCACCCGCGTGCCCGGGGGACCTCGCTCCCTGCCGCTATGGGCACACGAAGCCTCCAAAACCGCGTGCTCCAAGCTGAGGTGGAAGCCCCTGCGGCCCCCCACCCGCTCGGCGAGAGGCGCAACACCTCTGCTCTCTTCTCCCGGGGACGTGCGACGGGTCCTTTCCCGAGACGCTGGGAGGAGGGGCCTTCCCCTCCGCCGCGCAGGCTGCAGATCCATTTTAAGCGGGCAGCGAGCAAGCAGGGGGAGAGCGCGCGGCGTGTCATTTCAATGCGTGTATTTATATCTTTCACAGGCGCAGCATCCCTTTGTAAAGCCACGGAGCGTGTATAGTCAGGGCTGTCAGTTCAGCGGCATGTTACAAGTGTTTGATATGGAGATTTTGGCAGTGGGAATGGATGTACCTCGCTGAGAGGTTTATGTAAAATGACAGCTTCTGGAAAACGCAGCCCTCAGATAAAAAAGCACAAACAAAAGGGAAGGGGAGGCCTTCTGCTCGCGAGCCCAAAATGGATTTCTCCTCCACGCCAGCCCGCGTGGCTCCCCAGCCAGCCCGGAGGCTGCAAGTGCCCAGGATCGTGCCGCCGCGCCAGCCCCTGCTCTCCGCTCCTCCGCTCCGCCTCCGCGCCCGCACACCCCCGCGCAGCCCATTGCATCAGTCCTCCTCTGCCTCCCCCGGGTCTGCTGGGCAGAGCCTTTAATCGCTGCCTGCATGTGGGTGGTAACGGTGAGGGGCTGCGAGAGGACGTGCCCGGGTGCCTTCCCCTTTCTGAAGGCAGGATCCCCTGCAGCACGGGGGTCCCCGCAGGCCCTTCCCACCCTCGGATGCTTTGGAGGCATTTCCCATCCCAGTCCCATTGGCAGGGGAGGAAGCCAGTGTCGACATGCACGCAGCTGGATGCGACACAGTCCTGGCTGCCCCGAAGGGACCGAGGTGCGTGCACGGAGCACGCAACCCACACGCCATCGCACAGAGGTCTGCCACACGGCTAGCGAGACGCTGACGTCCCGGAGCAGGCGTGACACAAGGGCCCATGAGACCCCCAGAGCCCGCCCCACGTAGCTCAGCCGCAGCCGCACCTGGCTCGCAGCTGCCTGGTATCTTTTCCCTTTAAAGATTGCTTGGGGCAAACCCAACGCAGGACTGGGAAGGACCCAATCCTGCTGCCCCTTGGGCTGCCACGGAGGCCCCAGGAACAAGGACCTGCCGGTGCCCAAAGGAGGGACCTGGGGGGAAGCCATGCGGCCTCCGGGGCTGGGGAAACACCCAGCGGGGCCAGCGCTTGCTCTCAGCATCATCCCACAAGGCCAGAAAGCCACTGCCTGCAGCTGCAGCGATGCTAGACCAGACTGCTCTGCGTCCCAAGCCCCCAGCAAGGATTGCTGCAGCCTTCACATCACCCGAATGAATAACGGGCAAGGCGGCGAGAGCCCTCGCACGTGCCGCCACCCGACACCCGAGGACACCAGTCCCCCTTGCACCGAGCACGCGGTGGAGCCGTCCGGGCTCCCCGCGGCCCAGCCCCAGGCAGGGGAGCTGAGCAGCATTCATAAATCAACCCTCCTCGGCTTGCTTAAGATATCATCATTTATCCTGCGCCACAGGTGTGCGCGGGGCTTTGGAGCCCGGCTCCCTGCCACAAGAGCTTACTTTCTAATTAGACAGATAACAGCGAGTCATGACAACAGGCCCCCGCGGGGAGGGGAAGGCGAGGCTGCTCGCGGGCAGCGGGAGCTTTGGGGGGCTTCTCTCTCCCCCCAGCTGCGAGCGGGGAGGGGAAATCGCCCCAACCAGGAGCAGCAGAGAGAGGCTTGGGAAGGGGACGAGCTCTTTGTCCTTCCTGACCAGCCCCACGTCCATCGTGGCCCAGGCAGGTGCTCGGCATCCAGGCCTGGCTTCCCACGCGGGGCGCAGGGCAGGAGGACGGCTGCGGCTGGGGCCCATGGGTCACGGGCGAGGGCAGAGCAGGACAGACACGGCCAGGCACTGCGGGGGGAACCCCCTGCCCCCTTGGGCCACCCCTGCCCTCCGCCCGCGGTCCCCGGCAGGGCCTGGATGGGGATGACCCTGCTCCTGGCTGAAGCCGAGCGATTAAAGATCCCCAAACACCTCCAGCCTCTAATTGCGGCTCCCAGGGCCTGCGCGGAGCCAGATAATTAACGCCGGGATCCTTGACATCCTGACTCGCAAGACTGCATGTTAAACAGCCCGGCTGCTTGTTTGGCTGCTCCTGTCATTGCTCGCGCCGAGAGAAGCGGGTGGGCGGCTGTGCCAGGACAGGGAGAGGAGGAGGAGGAGGAGGGGACGGGGACGGGGACCCGCCGAGCAGCCCAGGTGAGAGCTGGCAGGGAGGGAGGCTCCCGGGTACGCCTGCCCCAGGTAAGGGCTCCGGCCCCCCACCTGCCTCCAAACCCACCTCTCTCCGCGCTGCCAGGGCTGAGAGCCTGCGCGTGCATGTGTTTTTATGCCAGGCTTTAAATGAGGTCTTCGCCGAGAATTTACAATTCCCCCGTGGCCTCAATCCTGCAAAGATTGCTTTTTTAACACTGTGGGGCTTTAATTCTAATAAGCCTCCCCTTTATTACGGAAGCAGGTCACATTGCTTTGGCACCACCAGAAAATCTTTCATCGGGAAGGAAAAAGGAAGGGGTGGGCGCAAGACGGGGATGGGGCAAAAGGGGGAGGAAGCTGAGGGAGACGGCTCCCCTGGCGCGGGGGTCTGCCGAGCCCAGGCCCCGGCGGGCGGAGGGCTGCGACGGGGGGCAGCATCTCCATCTCGCTGCCAGCCCTCGGAGGCGCTTCTAGCGCGGCTCCCCTCCCACGCACCCACCCACCCCTTGCTGCTGGGAGCGCGGCGGAGCCGTGACGGACAGAATGGGGACGAGGTGCCAGCCCTGGGCGCTGCCGATCACCTGGGCAGCAGCCTCCCCGCACCGGCCAGGCCCAGTCTGCACCTGACTGGGACCAGCACGGGGGGAGCCCCAGGGAAACGGCCGCGCAAATCCCCTCCTTTCTGTCGTGCATTTTAAACCCCCGAACTCTCGGCCCCTTGGCCTGGCAGAGGGAGAGAGCTTCCACCCTCTCGACCGGCTCCTGGCTCCAGACAAGCCTCTGCAGGGACCTCGCACATCGGACAGCCCGCCAGCGCCAGGCCTCTCGCTGGAAGAGCCAGCATGCACCATCTTACATCACAGCCCTCGCCATAGAAACAGTCCGATGTCATGGCACATGCATGCTCCACCATCTTACATCACAGCCCTCACCATAGAAACAGTCTGATGTCATAGCATACTCACAATCCTCCACTAGCCTAACAGGCGAGCGGCAGGCTGCCTCCTGAGTCCCCAGGGAGACGAGGGGAGGAGACGGGGTAGTCAAGAAACGCCCCAGACTGGACCAGGACTTCTTGGCTGTGCTGCCAACTTGCAGGCTGAGCCTCCGGCCGCCTCCCCCTCTCCGCTCCCATCCATGTCCCTGAAGCGCAACCGGCCTGGTAGCTCGTGTGGCTCACCAAGATCTGACCCGGGGAGAGGCAGGCAGAGCGGGGGGGGTAGCACTCGGCGAGCCACGGGCACGTTGCTCTGGAGGGAGCAGCCCCGTGCAGATGCCAGTGCAGCGTACAAGGCAGCGTGATGCCAGCCGGCCGGCTGCCAAGTGCAAGCACCTTGCACCGGGAAGGAAGCACAGACCTTTGCCAAATGCAGGGGGTCATGCTGTACCTATAGCCAGACACCACCTACCCAGCTCCGGAGACGCGCTAGCACCGCGGTACCAGACAGCACCAACCGGCCAAGCCCAGTCCCCAGCTGTGCACTGCACCCAGAGCGCTGGGCCCCGGGGCACAGGCTCCTCGGCTCTGCTGCGAACAGGCTGCAAGCGATGAAGTGGTCAGTCCCCTTCCCTCCCCCAGCCCCGCTGCCAACGGCTGGTGCACAGCACAGTGCCACCGAGTTCTGGCACGACAGCTGCTCCCGTCTCCTCGCCAGGCTTGGAAACAAGCTGCTCGGCTTGGCTGCTGCCTCTGCTCTTCAGAACACAAAACACGGCGTCCCCCCCCGGACGACCACCGAGACCCGTGAAACCCTGCAGAGCGCCTCGTCCCGTGCAGCACGGCACTCTCCCAGCACGTGCCAATACATCACAGCCGCAGCAACTGCATGTGGGTTCATCGGGGCCGGCAACATGGGACCGGTAGCAATACGAGAGCCCTGGCACTGCTCCAAGTCCCGTCCCTGACCGGCGCTGCACTCGGGCGTGCGAGCAGCATTGCAACACCCAGCACCACGGGGCAGCTCAACAGGAACGGATGAAGAGTATGCCTTGCACGTGTGGCTTTTGGAGACCGATGCGGGCATGTTTGTGCACTGGACGGGCACCAGCTGACAGCGGTGCCCAGGAGACGGGGCCCGCCGAACAGGCCGATCACAGCCTGCTGGGACCCCTCCCTGAGCAAGGGCTCAAGCAGCCCAGAGGGCCAAGGGGAAGCAAGGGGCCATTCCCCCACCCAGGCACCCAGCACAGGCCCTGCTGCATTGGCGCCATCTGCAATTTGGCTTCTGACAGGGCAACGACAGCCACAAAATGTGGAAGCAATTTCATGGACGACGCTGTACGGGACCAGTGCAAAGGGGCCTCTCAAAGGAAGGTCTCCACTGCTTGCAGCAAAAAGCAAAGCGGTCACAAACCCCTCTGTCCCCAGGGACGATCCTCTGCCCCCACAGAGACTATCACCACCATGGGTACCAGCTCCACTTCCATTGCCAGGAAAAGCTCCTGGCAACCCTGGGACAGAGAGCCTGCCTAGCGCCACACACGCTGGCTGCCCCCAGCTCCATCCTGCTCTCAGGTGGCTCCTAGGACATGGGTGGAAGCGCCCTGGGGGGCCAGACGACCCTACCCCCCGCATGCAAGAGATACCCAGCAGGTCCTCGGAGCAAAACACGCTACCACGCAGCACTCACTGCTGCCTTCGGAGCCCCCCTCTGCCTTCCCCTCCGGGCCCCCTTTCACAGAGGGAAGCTTGGCTAGGCTGCAAATGGAAACCATGCCCCAGGTTTCACCAACACGCCTCCGTTCCCACCCCCGCCCCCCGGATCTGCAGCATTCCTCTGCAGGAGAGCACGGAGGATGTACCTCCGAGTTAGGTCGGGGATGCTCCAGAAATGCGGACGGTTTAATTCTCAACGCAAGCAGCTGCACTTCAGACAAGAAAAGCGTGGCAGCCATGTATGGGTGTCACCATGGCAACTTCACGGAAGTTAAATAAAACTTCTTTTAAAAAAAAAAAGAAAAGAAAAGAAAAGATAACGAGGTCCCTGAATCATGCTTTATCAGCTCCGCTCCCACAAAGATGGAGATGCAGCAAGCGCCGGCCTCCTAATTACCTTTGCAATGTGCTATGGACAGCCAGGCTTATTTTGCACACACGGTCGGACCCCTCCATGCATCTGGTGTCACGTGTGCGCCGCACGCAGGTGGGGCACGAGCGAGGAGAGCCCCTCGCTAGGCTCCCCGGGAAGAGGGGGACCTACAAGTGCATCCGGAGGCCAGGCCCCGCGGCTCTCGGCAGGGGCGGAGGGGAGGAATCCTGCGGCAGCGCTGCCTCCGTGACATCAGCGCGCCCCCCCACCGCTGCCACGGCGCTCTCTCCATGTATTATTGATGGAGCCGCTCGCCGACACAATGGAGCTGGGGCTGTGCAGTCAGCTCCCGCTATAATGCTGCTTTACCTCACTGCAGCAGGCTATGTACTGTAATGCAGATTACCTGGCTTGCCTGCGGAGCGCTTCAATGCAGAGCCGCGGGCTTCGGCAGTGTCCAGCCACACGCGTCCGCCCAGAGGTGCAAAGACTAGGAGATGCTGCGAGCGCCCCAGGATGGCACGCCGCCACGTTCCGGCCCAGGAGGGGGAAGGTAGCGCGATGCGCAGGCCTGATGCTCAGCTCAGCTTTTCCACCGGTGCCCTGGAAGCAAAGCCAAGCGACACCTGCACATCTCACCTCTCAAACCCACTGAGTTAATGTTAGGAGAGAGACCGCAGGGTGCCAGCCTGTACGTACGGCAGGTCCTCGCACGCCCTAGGCAGGTGTGTGCAGACAGTGGGAGACGGGAACTGGGCATCAATTATCTGGATTCTGCATCTCAAACACCACAAAACCATGCCACCTTGACCCACTGCAGCAACAAAACCACCAGGCAGCAATGAGAGCAGCCCTTGCCCCTTCCCTGGGCCTTGCCAGCCTCCTTCCTCCATCCATGCCAGCTGCACAGGCGGGCGCCCAGGCAACATCGCCCATGCATGCGCTCCCCATCGCAGCTGCCTGCCTCCCCGAGGGGGCTGGGGCTCACGCCCACAAGATGCCCCATCCACAAGACCCCAGCGTTTCAACCTGACCCTTCCCAGCTTCCTGCCCGGCCCCCGAGAGCCCGGAGATGAAAGGTTTCCGGATCAATTGGATGGAAGACCGTGCGCCCCCAAATGAGAGCCCGAGTGTGACAGCCGCGCCATAAATTAAATGCACATGGGTTTCAAAACAAGCGAGCGCTGCGCCTTTAAAGCGGTCCTGCTCAAGCCTTTAAGTGAAGGTGACTGATTTATCCTGACTCTTGCTGCCTCTCAGAGACATTGCTCTCTTCCAACCGTGCAGCTCTTTAATTGTCCATCAAGTGGAGCAAGGAAGAGTTGTAAATCTTTCCTCCCTGTTCCTTGGAGCTAAACACCGCTTGACCTCCACTTGCCAGCCTCATTCACCTGCGCCCAGGCTTGATTGGGGGAGGCGGGAGCAAAGGTCCCTGACAGACAGATCACGGGACCCCGCTAACCCCGGGGTCACTGCAGAGAAACGCCACGCAGACAAGATTGATCAATGCAGCGGCAGCAGAGAGCTGCGGTGCTCTGGGAGCCGCCGCGCCAGGCTCCCGGGGCTCTCCCCTCGCTCCAAGCCTGGGAGAGTTCAGCAGTGGGGAACAAGCCCACAGGGCAAAGCTGCCAGGGGCCTAGCATTTCTCTCTCCAAATGATTTTCCTATGGACAACTGGATTCTCACTGGTGAGGCACTATGGCATGTCTACACGTGCACTTTAATGCGCAGTAGCCTAGTTTACTGCGCATTAACGTGTTACATAAACAACCACGCAATGACACTAATGTGCAGTAGACTAGGCTACTGCACACTGAGCATCACTTGAAAACCACGCACGTTCATTACTGCACATTAAGGCAGTCGAACGTGCATTATTACTTCCCATTGGAGGTACTAAATTTACTGCGCATTAGAAAAAGCACCTTGATGCATGTGTAGATGCACCCTAAGGAGTCAAGCCAACTTACAACTAGAGATTCATTTTGATGTGAGCTTTTCCCTACGCCGGATACACTATACATGCATTT
>NW_005843038.1:406029-411259 GCF_000455745.1 Alligator sinensis
CACCGGATACACTATACATGCATTTAAGCAGCATCACACACATTTTATTGTGTTCAAATGATGAATAGCATTTCTCATTTTCCAGGGGCGCTTTTTTTGGTATTGTTTTGGGTTTGTTTGTTCCTTTTTTTTGGATTCACTCGTGTCAAACAGTTTCTAGAGAGAAACCGGAATTCAATCAAAACGCAGAAAATCTGCATTTCCAAATGGTTTATTAAAACAAAACCGCATCCAATGCCTCCTGAGTGCACAACGTTTTATTAAAACGAGATTTGCACCCAGAACTCAGCCATTAAACAAGGACGGTGAGATCTGTGGTGCGTTACTTGGACTGACTATCCTTCACGGTTTTAGACCTAGTAGATCTCAGCCTCCGGCCACTGACTTGGGAGAGGAGACAGACAGGAAAAGCAGGTTTCCCGCACTCAAATGAGTGAAGAAAATATGCTCCCTGCCCTTGCAGAAGAAACTACAGCTGTCAAGTGCTGGTTTAGCACCCCGGAGCTCAGGGTCCAGGGACGGGGCAGAAGACGGAGCACGTTTGTACCAGCCAGCGACTTCCCCCAGCTTGGTGGTTCAAGCTTCTTTAAACCCTACCCACAAATACCACTTGGATACTATGATGCCTAAATTAAAATTAATTTTAATAAATTATAATAAGCTTGGATCTTAATATGGGGTTGATGTTTTAAAGCTGCATAGGCTCATTTTATCGTTTCCTTTCTTTTTTACACTAACAACAAAAAATAGATGCTTCTCCAACACATGTGCTGGGTTACTGCTTGCATCTGAACAGCGGGGCTGAGGGGTGGCCGCGAGCCACCGAAGGGGGCAAATCCCCAGCGTAAGCCCCGAGGGCCCAGCTGAGCGGGAGACAGCGCCCCACGAGCACACAAAAGAAGCCTTGCTACAGGGTCAGGGATGTCCACGGGGTGAGACGGACCGGAGAGGGGGGCCTAGGAGCAAAGGCAACGGCTCTCTCAAGCTGTGGTGGGGGTTGTTGGGTTGGTTTCCTAGTTTTTGTTTTTCAAATCGTGTGTCTGGGGCCAAAGCAGCTGAATCCGTCCCAAAGTCCATCAATGGAGCAGAGCCCAGTCGCTCCAGCCCGCATGGTGCTACCACCGGCAAGTCTCCCCACTTCAACCTTGGGCATTAGATACTCCCAAATCCCTGGCAGGCATCCGACGTGCAAGCCCAAGCCTGGAAGCCTTGGAGTTCGGATGCCCCCTCATCTCGCTTGCCCCGAGCCAAAAGGAGGGGAAGCCCGAGAGCGATCCCCCATCACCATAAATCGTGTAGCTGAAATCGTCCCGCTGGGAGGTGTTATCGAGACTTGCAGGCGTCAGCCCGCCCGCAAGGCAAGGGACAGGCCTGCCCCTCTAACTACACCGAGTCTCCCCTGCCAGGTCTGTAAATCCACCTGGGCCAAAACCATCGCAGCACCTCCCCTGCCAGTGCCTCGGTCCGTCAGCACGCCCCCGGACCCGGCGGCCCAGCCCCACGCAGGCAGGCTTGTGTTCACACGTGCCTTTTGGGGCAGGCGAGCAGAGCGCCCATCCCTCGGGACGAGGAGAATTGCTCCTCTCCCGCAGGTCGGGCCGAGCCCTGCCAGGTGCAGCCTTGCTGGAGCTTCAGCAAAAGGAGGGCAGAGCATTGGAGATAATCCAGCATGTCCAGGACCAGCAGCCCATGGAAATCAGCCTAGTCCAGCCCCCCGCCAGGCCAGGAGCGCCATGCCGCAGCCTGCCTTCCCGCATCCGGCGGGGTCTCTTAGCCCCGGCCTCCAACCCTGTCCCCAGGCAAGAGAAACGCCACCTCAGACCGTGGCGCTGCAAGTCCGGGGTGGGGGGATCCCCCGACAGCCCCAGGGCACGGGCAGGGGGCGCAGCCTGGGCTCTCTGACCAGGCGGCTCCAGCGATTGACCCGACTTCTGTTTCTAAGTGATGGAGCTGCTGCACTCCGCTGACAAGCAGCTGCCGGCTCGGGGAAGGGAGCCAATGCAGAATGCAAAGGAGCGCGCCGCCCCCAGCTCCCCCCCGGGCTGGGGCACCGGCCCCCGGCCGGCTCATTCGTTTCCTCCCGCAGAGCTGCCCCGAGCAAGGGCTGTGCTGTTCTCTACAGCCTAAGCAGCGCTCACACATACCTCGCAGGCAGCGACATGGCTCCGTACCATGGCTATAAATAACAGAAACACCGAAGTCTCCCATCCGTGATGGACGGAGGAGCAGAGCTCGAGCCCAGCCAGGAAAGCCCAGGGAGCTCCTGCTACAGGGCCCCGGTGCCTCCGGCTGGTGGGGAGCGTGGAAAGGCAGAGGATATTACCAGACCTCCCACCTCTCCCTGCATCACCCAGGTAGTTCGGCCTCCAGGGGCAGGGCCAGGAGGTGACAGGGATCAGTAGCTTCCCAAAAGACCGGAGCCAGGAGAGTCTTGGCTTTAAAGAAGGGCTGCAAGAGGGGGCACAGCCAGCGGCGGGGGAAGGGAGGGCCATCCTTTTTCATGACAGATAAAAGAGGCACGAGAGAGACCTCTCGTCCATCTGCTCGTTGGAAATGCAGGTCCCCGGCAGATGCTAGAAGACCGCAGGACTCCCGAAATGGGGATGCGATAAGGATCAGGAGGGAGGGGAAGGGACGGGCATTCAGGCTGGCTGCAACAGGGCCGGGGCCGAACCGCGCCGCAAGTTGGGCACTGACGGACCCTTCAGAGGAAGGGAAACTTTGCTGCCGACAGCCAACCTGCGCCCGGAGACACCCGCAAGCCCTGCTATCCCTGCAACCGCCCTAGGTTCAAGGCTGCCAGGAGTGGGATTGCAATGGGCCTGGCACGCACCTCGCAGCTAGCACGGACCCGCGTGCCTTCCACGCTCCTCGTACCATCACCGAGGCGCACAACGGCGCACGGGCCCCTGTGAAAAACCAGTCCGTTGCAGGTCACCGTTACCTCCCAGCAGGGACTCTGACTCACTCAGGGGGCCTTGGGGAAGTCACCCGCCTTCCTGGCCCTCCGTTCCTCCAGCTGAAAGAATAAGAAGCGTGGTTACCACCCGGGCCTCGCAGAGCCGCGGCTGTGCTAACGAAGCGGCTGGGGAAACGAAGCGTGATGCTGTGTGCAAAGAGGCACGCAGCAGGGCCAAAAGATGGGCATCCCCAGCACCAACGCGCTTTGCACAGATGCTCGGGGCTGCTGGGGATTGCAGAGTGCAGGGATTCTTGCAAGACGCTGACCTGGCTCATGCCCTCTCCCCCGGCCCATGCCCGTCTCGCATCCTACGGCATGCACGGATCCCTCCTCTGGGGGAGGACCAGCCCCTCGGCCTGCTCCAGAGCAGCCTGAGGGGGACCACGGGCCAATTTGGCCTCTGTCATAACCCCCCCCCATCTATACAGTGCTTTGAGATACTCCAGCAAAGGAAAGGGCAGGCCCCCGCCAAGCCCCCACAGCACCCAGGAAGCCTGAACATGGTCAACCAGCAAGAGCCCCGTTCACGATGGGTGCACGCACGCACGCACGCCCACCCCTCCGCAGGCACCTGTGCCCCCGCGGCGGCGGCAGCCCTCGCCCATCAATCCCCCACGTCCCTCCTGCAGCTCACCAGCACACGCAAATTACTTACTGCAAACTCGCCCCACCAAACCCTAAATTAAAAATGAGCTCGGATAAATTAAGGAACTTCCCTCCTGCCTTTTATTATCTCAAGTAACCTTCAAGGGCATTTATCTCCCGTCAGCTGATCCGCTCGAAAAATTGCGATGACAAACCAATCTAGTAAATGCATGCACTTAGGAATCCGTATCCGCGCGCCGAAGGAGTAAACAACCCCCCGCAGGAGGAGCTGCCTCGGGCGCGAGACGCCTCCACGGAGGACGCCTCGCCACGTGCCGCTGCAGGGACCTGAGCCCAGGGCCCTCTCGGCGCAGGGCAACCCTGCCGCACGCTCCAAGGGGGCTTTGCTAACGAGACCCCCGTGCGAGCACTAAAACTGCCCAGACACCCACTGCCACGGGGAGAGCAAACAGCTTGCACGGCACTCGGCAGGAAAGCAAGGGACCAATGCAACAGGAGGAACGGAGAAGCCCCAAAAAGCAGCAGCCACAGCGGCCCCATGAGGAGGACGCAGGACACAGTGGTGGTGCCCAGGGCTCTCACAGCACAGCAACGGGTGCCGGAGCACCGACGGTGCTCGGGAAGTCCAGGACGGCACCTATTCCCACAGCCCTGGTGTAGACAGGTTGTCTGCAGGCACAGCCTGGGCCCTGGCAAAGGGAAAGGTCTGGGGAAGGGCTCCAAGGGTGCAGGTTGCCCAGAGGTGGGCACCTTAAGCTCACGGGCAAGGGCGGATGCACAGGGATGAGGTGGCACAGACGCACACCCCCTCCCTTGACTTCTGCTCCACGCCGCAGCTGCGCTTGCACATCTTAGCTGATCAGGCTGCTAGTCCCTGTTCTGGAGGACTTCTTGCAGCGCACTTATCGGACCAGCTGTATCGTCGGGAGAGCTGCCAGACAAACTCACAAGCATCAAGGGCCCGTCCGCAAGTCACCTTGTCCAACAGCTCTCAACCGTACCGCCGGTCCACTCAACCTCTCATGAGCAATCCTTGCCGGAGACCTGGCTTCATTCAACACCGGGTGAAGAGCATCTCGGCGGACCGGCCATGTTGAACGCTAACTCAGATGTAGAAATAATCGTCAGTGAAATGCTGCATGCGCTGTCAAGATGCTCAGAGAGGCTGGGTTTGGCTTAATGAATCTGAATAAGAGACGTATATTTAATTCTAATGACTTGATTATTATCATCTTCCTACTTCCCTGCATTTTTATACTTAAGATATGATATAGCAAATCACCGCACATTCCAATAAAGTTATATTGTTTGCTCTTCCATCATAATCGGATTAATACAGCCCTAGCATATTACTACAGATTCTAGTTTCTATCTGGAGAAAAAAAATGCACCAAGTTACATGCACGCACCTGCACCCCCTTTTCAAATTCCTAGACCCGCCCATGCTCCTGGGGGGTCCCCTACCCCTATCAACACTGCTTGTGGAGCTCACCTGCCCAGCCCCAGCATCTGCCAGCTTCTCTCTCGTCACTGGAGGGTGGGGAGCGAAAAGCAAAGGAAAGCCCAGCCGTGTTGCATTGTGCGATTCCCCACAAGGAGGGAGGGAGCCTTTATCTCAGCTGCCCTCGCCTTGCACCCGTGCAACCTCCCAGGGGACTGGGC
>NW_005843038.1:411269-413324 GCF_000455745.1 Alligator sinensis
CCTGGATTCATTCCTAACCGGCTCGTATGCCGAGCCCTGCAGCTCGATGTCTCCTGATGCTGGCCTGCCACCTGCCCTGTTTCATCCGGATCTTCGTCACAATCAGCCTTTACTCACCTGCGAGCCCCCAAGCCACGGACCCTCTGCCGAGAGCGAACGGCTCCGTGCGTCTCTGCCCCGGGGACACCGCTCTGTAGCCAGCCCCTGGCCGGAGCTGAGCGTTGGAGTCTCCCTGAGCCACTTCCACCTGGCCTGTGCTTCTCCCCCTGCATTTGGAGCATTTATTTTGTACAAAGCAGGGATCTTTTTAGGAGGGAAAAAAAAAAGCCCTAGAGCTCTGTCCCCTCCAAATCACATCCAGGCAGAGCCTCTCCAAGGCTCCCAGCAGCTGGCCCAGTCCTTTACAGCCTTCCTGCCAGCATCCTCCCCAATGCCAGCAGCTCGCCACAAAAGTTGAGAGCTTCAGGCGTTTTCTGTGTTTGTTACACAAGGAAAACAGCCTCCATGTTCAGCTCCGCTGGGTTTTATCACCTACCAACCATTTTAGCCTCAAGGCCAGGAAGCTCTTTGGGGAAGAGACGGGCTTCACCTCCCTTTGTACAGCACCCGGCGCGACAAGACCTCGAGCTCGCCCGCAGCCCCAGGGTGCAAGTCTCATGCAAAGCAGGATTAGCAGCGCACCCCTTTGGAGCACTGCAAAACAAGCCACAAGTCCTGGGGTGCCCTAGAAAATCCCCGGCAGCCGGCGCGGAGAGCAAACGGAAAAAAGCAGGCATTGCCTGATGGAGGGTTTGAAGCTTCCCAAAATACACAGTGAGCTACAATGATTCCCAGGCTCTGCCTGCCCTGCTCCCCCCCTCCCCCAGACTTTTTATCCACTGCTCCCTAGAGAAAGGCCACGAACACATCAGTGATGAGGAGACAAAACAAAGCAGCAGGAAATCACGCCTGCCCAAGGCCAGGCTTTCACAAAGGCAGCGAGCGAGCTGCAAACCTTTATGAAAAGCGACTGAAAATAGTCAATGTCAGTAATGTCATGCTCACTGGAGTGAGAAGCGGAGAAATCCCTGTGTCCCCCACGCACCCCGCTCCCCTCCCCGCCATGCACCGAGCAAGCCTGCGTGGCTCTTCTCCAGGCCCACGCAGCTCCTGCCTCCCCTCGCACCCCGACGCCGCGGGCCTGGAGCAGGGGACTTCACCCCTCGCCCCTGCATCTGCACCAGCCCTGGCCTCCTGGCTGTTCCCCAGCTAACATGCCTCCGGGCGCCCGGCCTGGCATCCTTCACCATCTGCACCGAGCGCCAAGCAGAAGGGGGAAGGAAGGGGGTCTTGCATTTCTAATGCGCCTGCCACTTCCAGCAGATCTGTTTATTTCCAGTGCCTATGCTCCGAGGTTTGGATGGAGAGCCGCGCGCGCCCTGCTTTCCCGCTGACAGCTCCACGAGCACGCCCTGCATTTACATGCGCAGCATAAATAAAACGGGCGGCTCAGGAAAGGTGTCCTCCCTTTTCCCAACAGCAGCGTTTTGGGAAGAAGCTGCAGCTTCCAACAATTCCTAGAGGCAGATGCTTCCTCCCAGCAGGGGAGAGGAGGAGGGTGCTGGCAGCCCCAAGCCCCCACCCCAGCGCAGGGCCACGGCCGCCGAGTCCCCTCACACCCCAGACCCCTGTTTCCCCGTCAGAGGCGCCCACAGGACAAGGGGCCTCTCTCTGACACCCCCCCCCATGCACTTTTCTCTGCCTTTTAATCAGCCTGCACTTCATGCAACTTTTTCTTTCGGATTTATGTTCACCTGGAGGGTGTGATTTTAATTAGCGTAATATTCCCCGTTAACAACAGCGCCTAATTAAGACATCCGCTAAGAATCCGTAATGTAAACTTAATGAGGAGTTCTGCTGGATTTTTTTTTTTTGCAGACAAATAAAATGCTGCAGATTCCTACTTGAAAGATGTCATTATTAATAGGCAGCTTCCATCCATTCATTAAAGCCAAGACCCAAAGCAGACAGGCCTTCTTAAAAAATGCATTTCCCCCGTCGTGTAACGAGCAGCTG
>NW_005843038.1:414155-416799 GCF_000455745.1 Alligator sinensis
GCCCCTGCCCCTGCCCCTGCCCCTGCCCCGCTCGGAGCCTGAAGGGACAGGGCAGGCTTGGCCCCGTGTGTCTTCGCTGCACGGGAGAGGGCCCCAATGCCAGCCTGACCCGGGCACATCGACCTGGCACTTGGGCAGCCTTGCCCAAGTGACAGGTAAATGTGCCCCCCAGCAGCACCCCAAAATCCTCAGGACCCAGAGTGGGAGAGCTCAGCCCACGTGGCCCTGCTCTGGGGCTGAGGCTGCTCCAGGCAGCAGGGCCTAGAGCCCGCGTGGCTTGGCAGAGCCGGCAGGGTGGGTCCCCGCTGACACAGGTGCGTGCAAATGCACGAGAGCAGCACCCCCTCGCGCAGGGAGCCTGGCGAGGCCGGAGGCGCACGCGTGCTCGCGGGGATGCAGGGAAGCCAGCAGCAGCCGCAGCTCGGCGGTGGCATGGGATTGCTAGGCAACCCTGGGCTTCAGCACGGGGGGAGGCCCATGCGGCCCCAGCCCCGCGGGCCCAGGGCTCCCACCCTCCCGCAGGACCCGCAGACCCGCAGCAGGGCAGCCTCTTTGGAAAACAGGCCACGCATGCAGATTTGGAGTAGGAAGAGCAGGTGGAACGAGCTGTGGGAGAGGAGCTGGAGGAGGAGAAGAGGGATGATAATAATAGGGAGTGAGTAAGAGGCGGTTGGAGAAGGAGAAGCAGCTAGAAAAAAAAACCAAGCCACCAACCATCGCAGACTGGCTCTTTTTGCAAAGCCATCCCTGGCAATAAGCATTGCTCAGGGAAACCAGGCAGCTTCGTCCCTTCCACGTTGCCTGGGCGCAGGGGTTCAACCACCTTTAACCTGCAAGCACGTTCCCCTCGGCAGAGGCAGCTGGAATCGGAGGGTGACAAAAATAACCAGCCGTGGCCCCCAGCTCCATCCCAGGCTCCCGACCCGCAGAGGAGGCAGCAGGACCACGTCACCTGGGTCTGCGCGGCGCTGCCTGCAGCTGGACAGCCGCATCCCCACGGGTCTTGCTGCCACGGCACGTTGCCCTCAACCCAGACTCCCGTAAACAGCCCGTGTGGACACGGCAGGGCGACTCCTGGGGCTGGTCTCGTACGTTTAAGTCAAGTCACTTCAGCTGCCTCTTTAGCCTTCAGTTCACATCCCTTTCTTTCCCTCCTGTGAATCCTTGCACAAAATGGAGTTCGACCAGGCAACCTGCTTCTGCAGAGGCTCCGGTGCTGGAGAGCAATTACACCAGAAACCCCTGCCTTGGACTCATCTCCCAGTCCTGTCAGGACATGGAAACAAGAGCCTCTGACTCCTAACTGTTTGCATAACTGTGCTGCACAGCGTGTGGAAAACTAGGGAGTTAAACCAAGCAAAAACTACATGAAGACATTGGGTTTTTCACAAACCAGCTCCAGTCCCTTTGGGGATTCAGTGGAGTCCATTTCAGGGCACAGCCTGGGCCTGGAAAGAGGCTGCTTCCAGCACGCTCAGGCCTGGCACGGCCCAGCTCCTGGGCTCGTAGCATCCCCTGAACAGATGCTTCTGCTTCCTTCCCCGGTGCTGGGGCAGTTCAAGGGAGTCCGCTTAGTTCCCGTTACCGTTAGCAGGCAGTGAACCGGCGTGCAAAGCGGAGGATGAGGCACACACAGGATAGTCACCGAGCAGTTTATGCCCTCAGCCCACATGCAGATAACCAGGGCCATGCAGTCTCCATCCTTGGAGGTGTCTAAGACCGGGTAGACAAAGCCACGGCTGGGATGATGGAGTTGGGGCTGGTCCTGCTGGGAGCAGGTGGTTGGACTAGATGCGACCTCCTGAGCTTCCTTCTCCCCCTCGTTGTCTGTAATTTTGTGCCTCTCGGGTCCCTTATAACATCGGCAACAGGCAACACAGGGGGCCTGGAGCTGAGCTTTGCAGCCAGGCAAATTGTGCTGTTCCCTGGAAGGAAGCGCACCGATCCCATGCCGCTGGAAAGCGAGGTGTCCTCCAGGCAGGGAACACGCTCCCTCCACTGCCTTCCCCTTCCCTAACCCCCCTGAAATCACGCTGTTTGTTCTCTCCTCCAGGGCCAGGCACCTCTCTGCCCTCCCTCTCAGCCCCTTCCATCACCCTGCCCACGGCCCCTCTGCGCAGCCACGTGGCCGGCTCTCCAGCTGCTCCCCGCACGCCTCCCGAGAGACGGCCAGCACCGGTGCCAAAGGGGGGCGTTCAGGGTGACTGCTCTGTCTGTTGTTAGAGCTTCGCGTCCCCTTTTCTTGCTGGTGGCAGGCCGTTTATCGGCTCAGGCCGGGAGCTCTCTGGAAAGGGCCCAGCACATGGGGACCGGATGCTGCCACAGATGTAGATCACAGGTGTCAGAGTCCCCTGGCGAGCTGCCCTGGGGTGCACTGCAGCCCACAGCCCTGCCCTGGCTATGTGCAGCCCCCCTGCAAGCACCGCTAATTCCCCGCAGGCTCCAGGGGGGAAACCAGGGGTAGGTGCAAAGCAAACAGTAATGGGACTGCCTCTTCAGAGCCCCCGGCTTCTCGCCCCATGAGCAGAGAGCCCACGCGCTCGCCCCTCGGCCTGATGTAGCCCGGTATTGCTACCTTCACTCGGTCGCGTGCTGGCATGTAAAGAAAGGGCTGTCTTGGCTGAGACCTCAGTGCACCAGGAAT
>NW_005843038.1:416867-417500 GCF_000455745.1 Alligator sinensis
CCAGCCAGTCCACATGGGGTTCGAGAGTGCAGGCTGTCGCCTCCGCTCCAATGCTGGCAGTGTCTCACCAGCACCTAATAACATCCAGAGGAGCTTTCTCTGTGCCCTCAGTCCATGGCCGAGCAGCACCGCACAGCGTGGCCCAGGCTCTTTGGCCAGGGTGGGAGAGCTCCAGCACATGCAGCCCTGGGAACAAGAGCCGAAAGCCAAGCCCTGAGCAGGTCCAGCGTGCAAAGCCCTCTCCCATGCACGAGACCAAGCAAAGTGCCACGCAAGTGTGCCAGGAAATAATGCTTTTTAAAAGATACTTGATGATGGATGGCGTCGTTAAGTTATGCAACATAACGAGCAAATCTAAAATGTAATTGTTGCTGCACATTAGCAGCCAAACCCTGAACCTTTATTATACTAACAAACTTATTAAATCAGCGAACGTTGCTCTGCGCCAGTCAATTACTCAAACAATGCTGAGATTGCAAGCACAATCTGATACCCATTAGACAAAGCGCAAGCAAGCTACCGGCGCTGCCCACAACGGCAGTGACATGTTTTAAAACATTAGCTGTATTTACGTTTTGGCGGCACCGCGGCACCCCGTGGGCTTGCCACGGCTGCTCACCTCTGGCAGGGGGA
>NW_005843038.1:417638-438557 GCF_000455745.1 Alligator sinensis
TCCATCTCAGCATGGCCAGGACGGAGCAGGGGGGCTACGCACATGGGGCACCAACACCCCCTGCCGGGCATCACCTCCTTCAGCAGCCTGAGCATAGCGAGGAGATTACAGGCCAAAGGGTGACCCTCTCGATTCCCTGCACTGGCCGGGCTGGGACCTTCAGAGCCACAGTAGGCACCCCTGCCATGCCAGTCGCAGGGGATCAGGTCACAGCAGTAGGTTGTTAACTCTCCAGTGGATCAGCCCTAGAGGGGAGCTGCTGACGGGCGTCTCAGCCCTTTGCT
This sequence comes from Alligator sinensis, assembly GCF_000455745.1. Taxonomy (NCBI): domain Eukaryota; kingdom Metazoa; phylum Chordata; order Crocodylia; family Alligatoridae; genus Alligator; species Alligator sinensis. The sequence goes on from NW_005843038.1 coordinate 417,923, forward strand.
GACAGCAGAGGCGCGGGGGCACGAGAACACGCGTTTGCATCGCAGACCTGGGAAGCAGGTTATAATGGCCAACCCCCTTGCAACCACACTCCTGCCCCCACCACGCCAGCCCCATCCACCCCTCTCTGGGCTCCTGGCTCCATCCCTGCAGCATCTCCCCATCTCAGCCTTCTGCATGGGATTGCCCCAGGCCATAGGGGGCAAGACGAAGAGCAGAGCCGGTCTCCCTACCCTGTCTTCGCATCCAGTGCCACAACATCCCGGAGAGCAATTGCAAAAAAGGCTGTGGCCAGGCCAGCAGGCCCAGGATGGGGCATGCTCAGGCATCCCATGGCACGGCGTGACTGGCATGCAGGAGCCGGGGTGGTGGGGCAGACTACAAGACGATGCCATCAGCCTCCGACAAGCCCCTGTGAGGTAGGTGCAACCCCGGCTTTTCCATGTGCTGATAACGCAGCCCAACGTGGGCAGCAAAAGGCAAATCCCTGACCTCTTTCCAAAAAGAGGCAAAGACCCAGGCCTCCAGCTGGACGGGTTCAGCTGGAACGGGCCGAGGTTGGCAGCGATAAGCCTCTGAAAACAGGGTCCCCGAATGGGAAGCGTTAGGCAGCCTTATCTCTTGGCACGGCTATGGGCTGGTCTTCAGACCAAGCCCTCCGAGAGCCCGCTCCAGGCAGGAGGCTTCCACCGCACCTTGGGGTAGGGATGTGACACACACTAATTATGCAAATTAATCACTGGTAAATCAGGTAGCTTCGTATTTATTTAATGTTTGGCTTTGCACAGCAGCCAGGCGGAGTCAGCGTTGTGTCGGGGAAGCTGCTCTATTTATTCTGATAAGAAATGTTTGGTAACATGTTTCATGATCCACCCTCCCCGCGCTCTCCCTCAGATTAAATTTTAAATTGATTTGCTGGTATCATACCGTTCATAGCTCTCAATATGTCATCGCGGCTAATGAACCATGCCAGGGACACATTTATAACCTTCTATTAGCCTCTTCCATCAGGAAGGGATTTTTTTTTCCCCCCTTTGCTCTGAAGTTTCACAAATTAAAAATAAAATTTAAAAAGTGGCAGCAGCAAACCATTTTCACCGAGCACTCGGGAGTTTAGGTCTCGTTGTCCAAATCCCAGGCTGCAGGATGGGCTCAGGATGCGGTGCCTGGACCGAGACAAGCAGCCCGACGGACGTGGGCCTTGCTCAGAGCCTCCTCAGAGCTGTGCTCCAGCTCGGCTGGCGCTAGCGCATCCCGGCTAAGCCAGGGACAGGATGAAGCTGCATCCTGGGCTGAGCTCTTGGCCACCCCCTTTGCACCCGCGTTGCAGAATCCCCTTCCTAGCCGGCACCGGGGGCAGGACAAGGGGTGCTGGGAGCCTGAATCCATCACGCTGCCTGTTCCCGGGCAGCAGAGGGGCTGGTGCAGCCCGGGGAGAGCTCCCGGAGGCCCCGTGGCATGTGGCAATCCCTTGGTCCCCGGCAGAAGCCGGCGGCGCTTAGCCTAGGAGCCGCGTTCCCCCTCGTTCCAAATGCAACGCTTCAGGAAGAGAGACAACTCTATCGGGGAAGCAAGAGCTAATTCAATTTACTGGGCTCACTGAAGAGGAAATCATTTAATATTCTGGATGGATTTAATAGCCGAGAGCTCCCTGCCTCGTCGGAGATCTCTTCCTTCCCCACACCTGAGGTTACCTTTCACGTCTGGCCCCGTCGCAGGGGGCTGCAGCTGGCCGTGGCCGGCCCCGTGCCCAGCTCGTGCAAGTCCCCAGGCTCAAGGACCAGGGACCCCAGTCTCCGCAGGCAGCCCCGGGCCTGCCCCTGGCTCTGGAGCTCCAGGGAGAGGCCCTCACCTGGGTGCCACGAACCCCGCATCCGGCGCACTGCAGCTGTCCTATCCCCCCCACCACAATCTGGTGCTGAATCCAGACCACAGCCCAGGGCCACGGCATCCCACCGCCGCCTTGCTGTGGCAATAACCCCCGCGATCTTCCTTTGCTGGCACCATCTGCGCAGCAGCAAAGCCGTCCCAGCCTCCTGCTCTGCAGATGCGCCCGGGTTGCAGGGATCCGGCCCAGCCCCTTGGCTGGCTTTGTAGCTCTTCCCTGGACCACGTGCATCCTGACTGAGCTTCGGTGCCCGGAACAGGGTGCGGGGCACGGGGGGGGGCGTCTGCCTGGCCCGTCTCCCCCAGCCTCCCCCGGCTGCAATTGAACTGCACGCCCCTGCCCCGATGCTGTCATTACCTGGAATCCCTGCATCCCTTTAATTGCATTCCAGCTCTTTGCCCAGCTACTTTTAAGCTGCCTAATGATTTTTAGAAGCAGATTAGATGAGGTTGTGTTTGCTACGGTTAAAAGCCATCAGCCGCTTCCCAGGCCAGCCCGCAGCCACAGCCCTACAGCAGCTCTGCTAGGACCCACTGCAGCCCTTCCCCGGACCCAGGCAGCCTGGCTGGGGTCTTCCGCTTCCACCAAGCTGCTGTTTTTCAGGCAGGCATCTGCATTTTCCTCTGCCTTTCCACCCCACCCCCTGCTACTCACCCTCCTCGCTGTCTCTTCCCAAGGCTGACAGCTGCTCTTGCCCTGCCGGGCTCGGGAAGATGCCCAGGCTGTCAGCCGTGCGCCGGACGTGCTAACACACCCTGGGGCTGAGGGCATCGCTGGGGGATGCTCCACGCCCCTCACACGGGAGCAATTTGTCATTCACCCTTTTATTGCAAGGATGCCCTTGCAACGCTCTCCTTGGAAGGCTTCCCTGCTGGAAATCAGGCCCTGCCTCAGCCTCCTGGAAGTGCGACTAGGAAATTATCCTCCCCTTAAACTGGGAGCATCTTCTCCAGCCGCTCCTGCCAGCCTCCCCCTGCCATAGCTCTCCTCAACCCCAGAGATGGACTCTGCCCTGCTCCATCGGCATAACCGAGCCTGCTTTACTGGTAAGGCAGTGCCCCGGCACGCTCCCATGCTTCCTGGGCATTTGCAAGCCTGGCGTGGGGAGGGGATGATTTTTTCCTGGTCCTTTACTCAAGCCGCTAAAGCCAAGCGACTCTCCTGCTCACCCTGCAGCTGGCCCCAGAGATGCTACCCCAAGGGCGCCCCGCGGAAAGCTGGGCCCTGCCTCAGCAAGGGGACAGGAGTCACCGGGTGGAAATCAGCAGTCTGTGCGAGGCAGGGGTTGAGCAGAGGACCCCGCCTGGTCCTGACAGCTGCGCATCGCTGATGGTGGGCACAGATGCAGCACAGATGGGAAAATGCCCGGGGCCAGGCAGTGGGTGCGTGGCAGGGACGTGGCACATCCAGCGCCCAGCCCCGTGTGCCCAACACTGCACATGCTGCACAAATGTGCTGGGACGTGGGCTGCTCGAGAGACAGGCACACCACGGCACCTTCCCCAGGGCAACAGTCCCATTTGGTCGCTCGAAGCCCAACGGACGGGATGACCCTGGAGAGAAATCTTCCAGATCATGTCGCCGCGCCAGAGCCGATCCGCGCGGCCTGCCCCCGTGGCTACCTGCTCCTCTCTCCCCACTTCGCCCTGATAACGTCTCTCCATCTCGCAGACATGAAAGCGATGCAACTTCCATGGCACCAGCAGCTTCAGCTAATTCCTGCCACTGCCAGCGAGCAAGCGCTAATACCTCGGCACAAGACAAAGCAATTATTTCTAAACTTAGCTCCCGTTCCGTGCACTGTCACTGCCAAACTCTCAAACCCTGGGCTGTTGTCAACATCCCTCCCTAACTAGCAGGGAGAGACACGGAGGATTTCCAAAAACGAACTCTGTGCCATCAAGTGAGCCAACAAAACCAAACCTCAGGCTGATCACAAGTCCTGCTGCTCAGGCCCGGCTCTTTCTGAAGGGAAGGGGCAGCCCGAGACCCCGCTCCGCCAAACGGGGCGCTACACTTGCAAGCAATAGGGCAAACATCCTGTCTCAACCCCGGGCGGGAAGGGCCCAGGTTAGCAGCTGCCTGCAATGGGAGGAAGAGAGAAGGTCAAGAGACAAGGAGGGACCAAGACAGAAGAAACCAGAGACCTCCTCCCTTCCCGCTCTCTGGCCCGAAATTCCCACGGAGATGGAGCAAGAGCAGGAGAAAGCGTGAGCCCGGGGTCCCTTAGCGGCCCCGCCACGTGCTGCTAGAACGTGCTCCGGTTCGAGATGGAAGGGGAGGCTGGAGGATGGGGGAGTCCCTGGGAGCTGGGGCGGTGCAAATGCTGCCCGAGCACGGGGGCATCGCTGCCGTTGGGACCCGCTGGGCAAATTCCTACCAGGCTCATAGGAAGACACTTGAAAGGCAGAGAGAAAACATCCACTGGTTCCTCTCCCCGCTCCCCAGCGGCAGATGGGAACCGAAGGCCCAGCCTGGCGATACAGCGGTCTGTGGGTGGACAAGAGCTGGGGAAGCCCATGGCTGGGAGATTGTCGAGGTCCTGCCCCTGCACTGGGGATGCCGAAGGCAAAGGAGCCCGGCCCCCATGCAAAGGGCAGTAGGAACCGCGGGGTGCAACTGCTGGCCGTGTTTCTCCCACGGGACCTGGCAGCTGGGATGGGGTCCAGCGTCTGTGCCAACTGGCACTACGAGGCGAGGAAGATGCTGTTCTTCAAGCAAAGACTCAAGGGGCCTGTGTTGTGCCGTGCATTTTTCAGCCCTTCTTCCTGCCTCCGGGGAGCCCTGGGCTCAGTCAGCGGCGGGGCGGAGACCAACACCCACCCACGCAGCACTGGGGGCACGCGACGGGAACCACGCCGCCCTGAGCGGGCGCGTTGGCCTCCCCTTCCCCTTCCCCGTGTTGGCCGCAAGCGGGGCAATGCCACGGCACACCAGCCCGGGCGGAGCAGCAGCCGCGAGCAAGCGCTGCAAGACAAAAGAGCCCATCTCCACAGAAACCACGGCAAGAAAAATGCAGAGCCCGCGGCGGGGAACGGGCTGCCCCTCCGCACAGCACCTCTCCGAGCTCTGCTCCGCTCTCCTGGCCCCACAGCGACAGAGCAAGGCAGGGGCTGATCGTGCCTCTATTAGCACTGGATCCGACGCAGCCACGTCCTATGCGCTCCCTTCATGTCACAGGGCACCCCAAGCCACTGCCCCTTGGACCACAGCCCCTTCCGATGCTACAGACGAAGCCAAAAGGCACCATGTGCTGGCGGCACTGGCGCAGCCGTGATGGGAAAGTGCAGAAGAGCCCGAATTAGCAGCAGGCAACTGCTCCCCTGAGCTTGCCAAGGGGAAGGAGCTCTCCTGGGCAGCCGGGGCTCTCAGGAACACAACCAAGGAGCCTCATGCCGACCGCGAGACAGTAGGGCTCCGCTGGGCATGCACAGCAAAGGCGGATGGGCGCCAAGATACCCAGTGAGCACTGGTTGCAGCCAAACGCAGCACAGGCCAGGGATGTCCCAGCCATCCCCTGCCTTCCTCCACCCCCTCTTCCCACTCCGGACTTCGGGCAAGCCTTGAGCCACGGAGCACGACCCCTCGGGCCAGCTCTCACTCAGCGCTGCCCCCAGGGCAGGCAGGAGCCAGTTCAGTCTGGAAAGGCTGCCTCTGGAAACTGGGACTCCTATTGCTATGGTAACTCCCTCCCCGCTGCAAACCCTGCTGTATCCAAGCTGGGGAAGGGGACCTGGCCACAAAACCAGCCCCTTCCGGAGAGAAGGGGCAGCGGGCAGGCGTGGACCAGGGGCCTGCGAACCCGCTCGGCTCCTCCTGCACCCAGAGGCCAAACCCACCCTCCAAAGGCACATTCCCCTCCCGGCAGGGGAGAAGCCGCAGCAGGATTAACACCAGGCAGCAACGTGCCAGGCAGGCGAGCAGCCTCCCTGGAAACCTCCCAGCCTCGTGCAGCACAAAAGGTGCACCACAACCCTGCCCCTGCCCCTGCCCCTGCCCCTGCCCCCGCCACGGGTGGGCTGAGCGCAGGGGCACAGGGCTAGCACCTGCATGGGGCCCCCAGGAGGCAATCCCCCGCTACCATAAATTGTGTAGCCAAGACCCTCGCACTGGGGGCGTTTGTCGACTCTGGCAGGGGTCAGCCTGCCCGCAAGGCAAGGCACAGGCCTCCACCCTCTAACCGCACCAGGCCTAGAAGAAGGGGGTCTCCCTCCCCTGCCGGGTCAGTCGACCCACCTGGGCCGAAACCCACCCCTGGTGCGGCGATATCTCCCCTGCACCCGTCCCCTGCAGCCTGGGGAGCCGAGACCAGGGGCAGACCGCCGGGAAACGCGGCAAAGGGACTGCCCCAGCCCCGCGCCTCCCTTTATTGCTGACTCAGACACCGGCCTTGAAAAAGGCACTTAAATAATATTTTATACCCAAATTGCAGTAGCACTTCCTGTAATTAACAGCTAAGTTTTAATTAAACATTGATTAGCCACTAATTAGTCTAATGATTAGTCACCTGGAGGAGACAAAGCAAAATACTAGGGCTGCCAAGGGAGGGGAGGAAGAAGGTGAAGGATGAAAGATTAAAGGCAGCTCTCACTTCCATCTCCCCCTTCCCTCCCGGCCAAACCACTTGCTATTATTTTGGGCCATTATAAATGATGCTTTCAATGTGGGTTTGTCTAATTGTGGCAAGGGGGACGGTGTCTTGGGTGAGCGATGCAGGGAGGACGGAGTTTATCCGTCTTTTCCATCAGATTTCAGCTTGTTAATGCAACTAAGGAGGCTTTCTCAGTCGGCGGCAGAATTTGTCTCTGTCTCCCTAACGAAGTCACGTGGGGGGAGCGCTGGGATCCCCCTCCCCGCCCCAGCACGGCAGGACGGGAACGTTGCAGAGTGCACAGAAACAGGGAGACATTTCACTCCCTGGCAGGGGACGGTGCCACGAGGCCGACCCGAACCGTACCACTGGTGTCCCTCTCACCCGTGGGACTCATCTCTTGTGTGTCCAGCTGTGGCCCCCACTGCAGAAAGGATGTGGACAAACTGGAGAGAGTCCAGTGGAGGGCAGCGAAAATGGTTTGGGGGACAGGACTTGTTAGGAGAGGCTGAGGGAAATGGGCTGATTTAGTCTGCAGAAGGGAAGACCGAGGGGGATTGAATAGCAGCCTTCACCTCCCCGCAGGGGGGCTGCAAAGAGGATGGAGCTAGGCTGGTCTCAGTGGGAGCAGATGGCAGGACAAGGAGCAATGGGCTCAGGCTGCAGCGAGGGAAGTTGAGGTTGGATATTAGGAAAAACTCTCACAAGGACAGTGGTAAAACACTGGAGCAGGCTGCCCAGAGAGGCTGTGGCAGCTCCATCCTTGGAGGTTTCAGACCCAGTAGACAAAGCCTTGTCTGGGATGATGTAGCTGGGGCTGGTCCTGCTTGGAGCAGGGGTTGGACTAGACGTGACCCCCTGAGCTGCCTCCCCACCCTTACTCCCTGCGATTCTCCGATCACCGCCCCAGGCCTCCTGCACCAGCGAGGGGACACATCTTCCCTCCTGCTCCTTGCGACACCTGGGAAGCGCTGGCTCTGACACTTGGGTTGTGGGATATTTGTACTGCAACAGGGACGTCAACACAGCCAAATCTGAGCGTGCTCCCGGGTGTGCCGGAGCAAGCATGAGGGCCCTGCACTACGGGGGAAATAAGCCAAGCTAGGTGGGGATGGATGGGATATGCTCCTTAAAGACGACTGCATGGCACAGCCTGGAAATCAGCTTCCACGTGCTTTTGGCTGCACCCCCATGCACAGAGCTGGGCCTGAGACCTGGAGCACATGCTGTGCACTGCTGTTGTGGGTCCCTGAAAGCTAGTCCAGCTCCCGTGCCCCCGGCACCCGTGGGCAAGGAAAGGAGCTGCCCTTGGGGTCTGCCCATCTGCTTCCCCCGGGGCCGCCAGGCCCACATTCCCCCCACCGTCACGGGGGTCTCTCTCAGAGCAGCCCCGTGGCCACATGCTTTCTCTAGTCTTGCCAAAGGGCCTCTGGGCTGGCCGGTCTCTTCCAGCCCGCGCAGGGAGACGCCGCACCGCACACGTCCCTTTCCAATCTCTCGCTGCGGCTGCAGTCCCAGGGATGGAGCCAAACACAACCCAAGAGGGTCACATTGATGCTGAAGGCTTGCACACAGGTTGGCTCCATGGAGCTGGGGGCTACGCAAGCAGCAGAGAGCTCAGCCCGGCCCCAGATCTCACACCTGAAACTCTGGACAGAGCAGGATGACAAATACAGCCATATCCGGCCGCTGGGAGCAGCCATCACAGCTCTCCACCTTCCCCCTGCCATCAGGGGAGCCCACATCAGGCCCCACTTGGTGGCATAAGCTAAAGGAAATGCTGGCAGAGAACCACCCTCATGGCCCTTACGACAACTCGGGACCTATGGTAACGGCAAGCGAAGGATTAAGTGCTGTACATCTGCCCCAGCCCCTCTGCCACATGCCCTTGCAGGGGGCACGTCAGCCAAGCCAACACCCCTGAGATCCCAGGGACGTGGCTCAGCCTCCTCCTTCCCCCGGGACGCCCAGCCCAACCTCAGCCCATCCCAGCAGCACCCAGAGCTGCCAAGGTGGCAGTGTGGAGGCTTCGCACCGGGGCGGCACCTGCCCGCTGACCCCTTTGTGCTAAGGTAGCCGGGAGCGGGGACCTTTGGGCACCACTGCTGGGCCCCCCCCCGTGCATCCGTGGCCAACAAGCAGGTGCCACGGAGACATCACAGGCCAGTGCAGGTGCACGAGCTTCTTGCACCGATGCTGGGCTCCTTCCCTCCGAGGCACATCCTGCGCTACCAGCCCTGCCCTCTGCCAGCTGGCTGCATGCAAAGCTTCCCGCACCTGGCTCACTTTATCTGGTGACAAGAAAGGCCCTAGAAGGAGCTGGTCAAGAGGGGATAAGCTCCCAAGCCTCTGCCCCCAAACACGAGAGCCCGAGCAAGTGGAGAGAGCAGGCCTGGGATAAGCCTCCTCCCAGCCCGCACAGAAGTGCAGGGAACACAACCTGCATCCAATTACCAGGCCCTGGCCGCCAGCCCGCGCCATGTACGCGGGCACCCACAGCAAGGAGAGGCTGAGCGGTGCCAAGTGCTGCGTCCCCGCTGGCGAGGCTGCCCGGTGGATTTCTTGCTTGGTTTGAAGTGCAGTTAATCAAACAGTTAATTCCTCTAACTGGATAAGGCCCAGGGAAATCACGCTCCTCTCTCCTCTCCCTGCATTTCCCCTTGCCTGGCGGCCCCGGGTTCAGCACCCGTCTGCCCCTGCAGTCCCTGCCCTCCTCAGCTTGTAATCCTTTTAACTGACTGCTTTCCCTTTTCTTAGAGAGGAGGAAATGGAGGCACAGGCAGGTGGAGGGATGCGATGATCCAACCGGACCTGGAAAGAGCCCGGGAGCCCTGGGCCCAACCCCCACTACCCTACATTGCATCTCCAAATGCAGAGAGGAGGCAGGGAGGGAATGACGCTCCTTCTCCTACTCCCGGAGTCCCAGAGCCCCTACGCCGTGCCAGGCTGCCTGGCACGTCCAGCAGCCTGCAACCTCCTTGCATTGGCAGGACCTGCGCGTGCATGGGAGGGGGTGGAGATCCAGGAGCTGTGCCCACGCGCTGCCCCAGCCCTGGAGACCACTTTGCTCTGGGCAGGGCTGTGCGTTTTCAGAGCCGCTGGCAGGATTTCGTCCAAGTGCGGGCATGGCTGGCTAGGATTCGTCCTGCAGCCCAGGACTGGCCCTGCCAGGTCCCTGCTTAGTCGACAGCCCAGCCGCAGCCATGAGTCACCGGGCCCCGGGGCAGCGAGGGAATCCCAGCGCTGGGCGGCAGCTGCAGCCACCCGTGCTAGAGGGCTCCCACCCCCAGGCGGGCAGAGGTGAGGGCAGGCTCTCCTTGCTCCCACGGGGCTTTATGATCCACCTGCACTCTTCAATCAAGCGATGAAAATCATCGAAGCCAAAGCAGGGGCAGCAGCTGCTGTATTCTCCGCCACAGCTCAGCCAGGGCCAGAGGAGCCCTGCAGCACAGGCTCTCCGCCGCGCCAGGAGCAGCATCCACATGCGTCACCTGGCAGCTCCCCGAGTAACATCGTTACCAGGTAATAAAGCAGCAACTGGAGCATCTCCCTCCAGGTTGTCAGGGCCAGGAGCGGCGAGGCCGGCGCGTGGGCTGCCGGCTGGGCACAGAACCGCACCACTGCCCCTGCCAAAAAGGGCCTGGCGACCTGTCCGGCTGCCAGCGCTGGAGACAAACCCAGACAGGCAGGAGACTGGCTGGGAACCGAGGGCTCTCCCAGGGCACCTGCACTGAGCCCCTCACACCCGGCTTGTGGGGGTGGCTGGGCTGTTTCTAGGGCCAGCTAGAGGCCGAGTCCCCCCACACCCCCAGCAACACCCCAGGAGACGCGCAGGGCTCCCGCCTTCCCCGCACCGTGCACCCCGGCGCATCCCCGTCAGTGCCCTCGCAGTTCCCAGGAGCAGGGAACGTCCTTCCAGGGAGGCCACGTCAAGACCGACAGCATCACGGACAACAGGGGGTTAAATGCAGCACAGGGGCACTATCCTGCAGCCGGGGGACTGAGCACGGGGTCCACTTTGGGCTCCCCTGCTCCGTATCTCGCGTGGACTGCAACGCCCCGGGCTCCACCAATGCCAACCAGCGCCCCTGCTCACTGCCCTTCCCAGCCTGGCTCTTCTTCCTCCCCCAGCCGACTTCACGGGTGCTGGGCTCCCCAAGCCCAGGGAAGAAGGGGGGGTCTGGCCAGGTTTGCAGAAGCGAGACGGGGGGAATGCACGGGCTCAGCCCCGTGGTGGGGGTCACCAGCTGGATGCAGCTGCATCCAAGGGAGCTATCTGCAGCGGGCAGTGTCTCTGCAGCCCCCTCCGCCTGGCCTGGGTCGGCACGATCCGGATTAATGGGGGAGGCAGCTCAGCATTTAATGACGGCTGCGAGCCGTCCCGGGCACTGCGGCTGCGGCTGCGGCTGCTCAGGAAAGCACTGGGCAGATGTGATTATGTGATAAGGAGCATTAGAAATGCAACTTCTTGGCCAGTTCCCTGGGTAATTAATTTCATCTGTATTGAACAGATGAAATAATTGGAGGTTTTCTGGGCTACGGATTAAGTAAAGAACAGAGGAGAGCATCCTCGCTGGCTCAGCACTGACTTAACTCCATCAGGTGAGGCCGGTGCTCTGCGACCTGGCTGCCCCTGAAGGACACTGTCCTCCCCACGGTCATGCCTATAGCTGGAAGGATGCGAGGAGAGGATGCCTGGGTCCTCCTCGCAGCTCCGCCACGGCCTCGTGGCATGGCCCTCCGTGCCTCACCCTCCTGTCCACTCGCCGCCTCCCAACACGCTGCTCTGGGCAGGGGACGAGATCCAGCAGGTCACAAGGGAGGAAGGATGCAGCTGAGCAGAGCTGCTTGGCCCCCGGGGTGGAGAAGCAGGGGTGTCCCATGCAAGCCCAGGTCCCAGCAACAGTATGTGGGGAGAGGCAGGGAGGGCTCAGAGGTGCCAGCAGGACCCCAGCCCTGGACATATCCCTCCCCGGCACAACCCATGCTGGGAGGGATTGGGGCAAGACATGGCACCCCGGCTGCAAGGGGATGTGGGTTTGCTGCACAGGCCTGCTCCTGGGCTCTGCACATCTGGGCCGCAGGCTTCAGTCTCTGGGATGCCTTGGAAACGGGCCGAGAGAGCGGTTACAGGCAACAGATCCATCCCATCAGGTGCCAGATGCAGACTCCTGCACACGGTGCTACACCTGCCCTGGCCCCGGGGAGCGGGGTTATAGTCTCTCTCAGTAACCCCGTGTAAGGCCACCCAGTCAGACTCCAGCAACGTGCTCGGTCTCATGGGAAGCCCCGTCCATGCTATCAGGCCATGGCCAGCAGCGCAGCTTCATGCCCAGCGCGGAGCAAAGCAGAGATGTGGGAGAGCGAGTCCCGGCGGAGATAACGAGCCATGGAGGAGGCCGACATGGTGCAGGGCTCGACGCGGGGAAACAGCGATGGGAACAGGAACGGGCTGCAGAAACAGGGTGGGACGGACACAGAACAGGCACCGGAGCCGTGGGCCGAAAACAGCGATGGGAACAGGAAAGGGCCGCAGAAACAGGGTGGGAGGGACACAGAACAGGCACCGGAGCCGTGGGCCGGCCACGCTGCACGACAGCAGCTGGCAGCATCTGGAGGCAGCACGGCTCGAGTCGTCCAGCCTGCAGGGCCGGCGACAGGGCTCTCCCCGCTACCAGGGCGAGATGCCGGCTGTGCAGGCCCCCCAGGATGGTTGAGCCTGCTGGAGCCAACCCAGCCAGCACCCGGCTCTGTCACGCCTCCCCAGGCACGCACCCCCCTGTACAACAGCAAAGCCAGGCCAGCTGTGCACAGCCTCCCACGGACCCAGCCTCCGCTTGGAAGGTGCAAAGGCAGGGCGCTTGCCCAGCCATCAGGGCTCCCCGGGAGCTTCCCCCCACCAGAGCTGGGGGTCGAGGCACCAAGCCAGGCACCCACGCTCTGGACCGGGGTCTGAGCACCAGGACTGCCCCCTCCCCGCAGCATTATATTGCCCGAGCTCCCGGGGACCTGACCCGCACCTCCGCTTGCATGGGCCGAGCGATGGTGCCCCCACGCCGGCCACGGTCCCAGGGTTGAGAGCGGCAGGGCCTCACCTGGAGGAGGGGGCAGAGCGCGCCCCCCTGGGAACCCACAGCGCTGCAGGAGATGCCTGGCAGCGTCCCAGGATACCCCCATCCCCTTGCAGCTCAGAGGTAGTCCCTGCCATCCCACACTCGACCCCACTCACCGCTGGTTGTGTGCAGCGGGACAGCCTGGGCAGGTCCATCTCTGGCTCCCACAGGCCGTGCTGCTCTGGGGCTCTGCCGTGGCTGCAGCCAGCCCCGCTCTGGTCTGGTCTGGGGTGCGGGCCCTCACGGGCAGGCCTGGGTAGCTCCAGCCCAGCTCAGCTCATCTCAGCTGCCGCCCCCCCGACCACTGCTCCAGGGCTCCAGGACCAGCCCCAGCTCCGGGTCCTGTGCAGCCTGCTGCTCTCTGCAGCTGCAGCCCAAGCCGCCCCAGCTCTACCTGGCTGCTCAGGGAGCCTCCCCCACTCCCTCTGCAGCAAGCAGGGCAGGGCCGGGCGGCCCTCACCTGAGTCCTTCCCCAGGTGTTGCTCGTGGCAGCCTCAACTAAGCACCTGCTGCTGCTTCAGCCTCAGCTCTGCCCTCTGCACCCTCCAGCAGACAAAATGCGCTGTGGAGAAACTCCTCCGGTGCTACCTGCTAGCCTGTGGCCCAGGCATGACTGCTGCTGTTTCATGGCTTGCTCCTTGCCACGGGGCATCGTGTCCCTTTGCCCCCGCTGCAAAGGCAAAATGCACTGTAACCCAAACAGTCCTGGTGCTGGTGCGTGCATGGGGCCCTGCCCCGGCTCCGGCACCAACCGGGTGTCAGCAAGGAGCTCAGGGGCACTGAGATCACGACAGCCAAGCAGGCACCGTGTGACTTCCCCCCGTTTTACGGCTTGTTGTGGGCACCTGTAGCCACCTTGGGAAGCTCAAGAGTCCACCATCTCCCCGTGTCGCAGCAGCCTGGTGCCGGTGGTCACAACCAGCCAGAGCCCCAGGGGTTGCTGCAGCCGGGGCGGGAGGAGGACGCAGGCAGCCTGGGCGATGCCACGCTCCTCTGCCAGCTTCAGATGCATTTCCCCCTGGCGCTCCCTCATCCAGCACCCTGCGCCTGCGCCTGCCCCGAGCATCCCAGCTAATGCTGGCCTCAGCCTGGAAGCCCGTGGCCCCGTTCCCATTGCGAGGATGGGGATGGGGGGTGGGATGTGCCGTGGTCAGGGCCAGGGAGTGGTTCACGCAAGAGCAGCTCTCTTGCGCCTTCAACAGATGTGCAACTTCAGCTGGGAAAAGCCGAGCCTTCCCAGGCCTGCCAGGGGCTGTGGTGCTGCCCCCTATGCCAGCCCCGAGCTGGGATGACGGGCAGAGCAGCCCCGGCCCTGGCTCAGCTCGAGGAAGGAAGCTTGGGCTCGGCTCACAAGAGCTTCTGCTCTCTCCAGACATCTTAGTTAGTCTATGAAGGTGCAGCTCTGCCCTGCACCCAGCCCAGCACCCATTAGCTCTGCAGTGTCTGGGTCAAGCGCACGGTCACTCCTATCGCCTGCCCAACGCCTCTGACCCACTGCCGCTGCCCCTGCGCTTGCAGCCCCCCAGCACGGCTCTACGCACCCCAAGCAGCTGGGAGGCTCCAAGGCCTCCTGCATCGACACCACGCTCCCGCGGGAGCAAGATCCTGCCCTGAGTTCCCCTGCCTTGAGCCCGGGGGTGCAGAGGGGTGAGAAATCACCAGCAGGATGAAGCCCATTGCCCGAGGCCTGGACGTGGCCTGGCACCCTGCCCCTCCAGCCTCCGCACGGCCTGCCCCAGGGTGCCGCTGGCGGGGTTGATGCATGCTCTCTGGGCATCCTCCCAAGGTGGGCGCTTGTCCCAAGGCAAGTGCTGGCATGGCCACTGAGGGGCCCAGCCTCCCCTCCTGTCTCCAGGGACCAGGCCTGGGTCCAGCAAACCCCTTCCCCTGCTTTCCCCCTCCCCTTCTCTTCTCACAACTCCCCTTCGTGCCCCTGCTCTTTCCCCACTCTCTGCGCCCTCCCCTTCTCCACCAAATGATCTATTTTCTCCCTGGCAATTTTACGATCCATTTCCTTGCTTGACAGCCATTAAGCGAAGCTTCACTTCCAATCCCAGGCCCCATAAACATCCAAAGGGGAAGCAACCAGCGGGTCCAGATCCAGCCGCGGGCAGGGACCGCTCTGGAATGGGGGAGGCAGCCCGAGACCCAAGCCTGCGGCTCGTCCAGCTCCAGGCCCTTCCCGGGAAGCACCACGCTGCTTGCATCCATCACAGGGATCAGCCCCGAGCTGTGCCATCCGCTTCCCCAGCTGCCCACACCTGCCACAGGCCCCGGCCAGACACCAACAGGGAATTGGGGAGCATGAGAAGGACTCCCAGCCCCCCCAGGCTGCCCGGGGCTTGGAGCCTGGCAGGCACAGCTCCTCCAGGCTGGCCCCTTGCTGCCTGCCCCTGCAGCCCCTTCCCCAGCTCTGGAGCCTGGCATGTGGCAGGGTGACATTCAACCCCCTGGGCCGGGGCCTGGGAACGTGGCGCCTGCCCACCGCGCCTGGCCCCCTCGTGCGAGCAGCGCGGCACTAGCACCGCCGGAGCTGCTCTCCCGTGCAGGGAGCCACGAGCAGGCACTTGTTCTCATTTCCATGACAACTGGAACAGGGCTGCTACCGCACCGGGCTCGGGCACGGTGCAGAGCAGACCCAGCCGCGCAGGTCGGTGCCGTCTGCATTGGTGCTCAGCGCTCTAGCAGCGTGGTTTAGCCTGGGTCAGAGCATCCCTGAGCTACAGCAGGGCCCCTGCACCGGTGGGGCGAGGAGCAAGGCAGGTGGGAGCAGGGTCTAGGCTCCCTGGGTGGGCATTGTCCCGCACAGCCTGGGGGTGCCAAGGCCCGGATCCCTGCTTGCCCCTATGGGGCTGGCTACCCTGGGAGAGGCTGGGGGTTTTCATAGATTTCATGGACACTAGGGCTGGCAGGGACCTTGGAAGATCATCGATCTTGGGTTGGCACTACAGCCCTCCTGGTCCATGCTGGCTCCTTCTGCAGACCCTGCAAGAGCTAAGCAGAGACCAGGAGGGTGCACGAGCAGGGGGAGAGGGAAGGAGGGAGAGAGAGGTGCAGGTGACTGCGAATGAACTTGGGCATGGATGCTAACCCCCTTCCTGCCAACCACAGCCCTGAACCCTTCAGAGGGAAACCAAGCCGTGGCTCTGGATTAGCTAGAGGGGGAAACGTGGCTCAATTACTCCCCGGCAAGGCACGTCCCGGCGTGCCACATGCAGGAGCTCCCACTCGCTGGGCAGGGAGACGATGCTCCGAGGCCTGCCACAAAGGGGAGGAGAGAAAGTAACATCCAGGAGCGTGGTTACAGCCTCCCCGACCCACGCGCTACCTGCTCCCGGGCCCTGGCAAGGAGCTGGGTACAGAAGCTGCAGGATGGCAACCAGGGCAAGCTCGACCTCTGGGCAGCTCCAGTATTTCCAGCAGGTCGGATCTGTTCAGTCCTAACCCAGGCAGGGGCTTGGTCTCCTGCCCCCGCAACCTGCTCCGGCTTTTATGCAACTCAGAGTAGCAGCAAAATCTGCCCAGGAGCCTGGAGGTGGGGGGTGCTCCCCTCTCTGCACGCCCCGAGGCTCCAGGAAACCCAAGTTACAGGGGGGAAAAGAGAGACCTGCCAGCGCTGTCATCAAGAAAAACGATGCTCGAGGGGTGGTGGCAGCGAG
Organism: Alligator sinensis; assembly: GCF_000455745.1. NCBI lineage: Eukaryota > Metazoa > Chordata > Crocodylia > Alligatoridae > Alligator > Alligator sinensis. The sequence goes on from NW_005843038.1 coordinate 434,171, forward strand.
CTCTCCAGCCCTGGAAGCTGCCAGCTGGGGCTTGCCTGTTTGCTCCCCACCAGCCACAGGCCTGGGGGGTCTGGGAGGGGTACTGAAGCCCCCCACCCCGCTTGTCTGCAGCAGGTGGGGCACAGCCCTGAGGCTCCAGGCAGCTCCAGCTAGCTCCCGAGTGAGGGGCAGCGTTGGAAAGGCTGGGTTAGAGCCAGCCCCCCCTGCCCTACTCATCCCCAGGAGCCCGGAGCCAAGCCGTGCGGTTTCTCAGGGGCCTCCTCTCCGTGTGCAAGTAGCATCCCCGGGACCCTCGCGCCAGGAGCCGCGCAGGGCTCCCCACGCGTCCTTTGGGACCGGCCCAGCAGGCTGGGGCTGCCAGGCCCCGGCACGGCCGTGGTCCCAGGGCAGCTGGAACGGCTCGGCGCGGTGCACGCGTGTTCCTTGTTTATTATTTAAGAGGAGCTATTAGAGTGTGCAGGAAGAGCTGCGCCTGCTCCCAGCTGCCGGGGGCATAATGGAGGGGGAGGCTTGCAGAAAGCACAGGCAGGTAAATATTTTATGCCCCATAATGCGCTGGCTGCTGAATGATGCATGCGGGCAAGGGGTGGCGCGGGGGAAAGGGCGGGCGCTGGCCAGTGCCTCTTAGGGTAGAAATATTACAGCTCCAGGGGCTCCCCTCCACCTCCGCGTCTGCTGCAGAGCTGCTAGAGCCGCATGTGCCTGCCCTCCCGGAGAAACGGTCCTTCTGCTTGTGCTCTGAGCAGGTGACACTTGCCAGCACGCCCCCGGGGGTTAGCCCAAGCCAGCCGCATGCACCTGCCCCAGGGAGGCTTCAGGGAGACGTCCTGCCCCGGGAGCACCTTTACAGGTGCATCTGCCCAGGCACGCAGCAGAGGAGCTCCTGCCTGGCAGCACCCACAGAGCCGGGGAAGGGCTGGAAACGGCCGTCTCCTGCAGAGCAGGGACCCTGCAGGAACAGTTGGATGGAAAGGGGCTCATTGCCGGGGCTCCCAGCCAGGGCCGGAGGGTGACCTGGGCAGGGAAAAGCCGCACAGTCCTCCTCAGCTCATGGGGAGGCATGTCCCCGTCCCCCTGGGCCGTCAGCCCGGCTGGCACCCTGCTGCTCCGTGCTCCTTGCAGAGGGGAGAGAGCAGAGCTCAGAGCTGGGGGAGACCCCAAGCACCTCTCGCTGGGCCGTGGAGGGCTGGAGAGGCAAGGGCCGGTCCGGCGGGGCAGGCAGCGAGCACAAGGCAGGCACCGGAAGGAGAGAAGCACCATTATCTGTAACAAGAAAGGCTGCTGATCAATGAGCGCTGGGCTGGGATCAATGAGAGGCAGACGCAGCCATTAGCCGGGAAAGCCGAGACCCAGCCCCGGGGATCGATACGGGGCAGGCCGGGTGAGGGCCGATGCACAGAGCAGGGCGAGCCTCTGGCTGGGAGAAGCTGAGTGCCATCCCCCCGCCGCCCCTCTCCTGAGAGCCGCCGGCCCCAGCGCCCAGGAGCAGAGACCTGCACCCAGCCAGGCTGGCAGAGCCCACCGCCAACCCGCTGGAGAGACCCCAGGCCCGGGGTCAGGGCCAACAAGGCTCCTCAATGCTGTGAGCACGGGAGAGAGACAGCAAGTACATGTGCACCCCTCCATGCAGCAGGGACGGCCCAGTGCCCACCCGGGAAGCAGCTGGCAAAGGAGGACAGGTCCAATGGGTGCCGGGAGGGGAAGAGGAGACCCACCCGGGGAAGCACCAGCATCCCTGACCACAGGGGCTGGGCGCGGCGCACAGGGTCATACTGCTGCTGCAGGAGTCGGGAGCTGCCGAGCACACAGCTAATGCTCCAGCCCCCCTGGGCGAGCCTGGGATGCCCGCACAGCTGGTGCTCAGGCCTTGGCCCCTGGGAGCTTCCCACGATCTCCTGCAGCCCCCTCGGGCGCAAGGCAGGAGCTGGGATGCTCTGACAGCCAGCACCCCTGCCCGCCTGGCCCTGTCTAGGGCAGGCTCGGTGCCCACAGGGCCACCGCTAAGTGCCCCCAGTCTCTCAGGCTCGAGCAGGCGGCATCTCTTTGCATCCTGCTGCTCTGCAGCCCGATCTGCAGCTGAACAGTGTCACCCCGTGGCCAGGCTAACACACAGCCACGGGCTTCCTCCTGGCTGGGCCGCGTCTCTCCACCACAGCCAAGTGTGTGCAAAACACCCCTGCTCCCCTATCGCTGCACCCCAGACCCACGCTCCAGCTGTGGGGAAGCAATGTCCAGTGGAGAGCAGCTGTGCCCAGCTCAGGGATGGGGTGAGATGCCACGGGAGGGGTTTCCACGGCTGGTGACCCTGGCGAGGGGATGGGAGCTGAGAGAAGCGCTGAGGCTGCTTCCCCGCTGCGCCACAGCTGCAGCTGGCCGGTGACGGAGATGGGGTCATGCAGCAGAGCACAAGCGGGGACCTTCCTGCCCAGATGTGCAAAGGCATCACTATGGCCAAAGGCAGGACTTCCAAAAACTGAGTCCCGAGGATGCTGCAGCTTGGTCCCTCATGTATGTCCCAATCACGTTCAGCCCAGACACCTTGGACACAGGCACCCGAGAGCTCCTGCAACGCTGGCCAAGTGCCCCCCTTCCCGGCGAACGGCAGTCACTGGCATGAGGATGCCGCCTGCTCCCCCGGCCCACCTCTGGAGGGAACCGCGGGGCCCAGCTCCGGGCAGCAAGCGCCCTGCTCCCTGGCTGTGTGGGCATGACCAGGACAGCAGAGCCCTTTCCTTGCAACGACCTGGCGCCAGGCAGCTGCCACAGACCACTCCAATGCAGCCTCTTCCAACCACGCTGGAGTTCCCCTGAGGCTGGAGTTGGCTCCTTATTCCCAGCTCCTTACTCCCAGTCCCTGTTCCTTATTCCCAGTTCTTTATTCCTTATTCCCAGTTCCCGGTTCCTTTTTCAAAGCTGATCTAGACCCAATAAAAGCTTGTTATTAATAAATTACACGTCCTAAAGAGACAGAATTTCATTAGCTAGTTTATGCACTAATTAATATGTAAAATAATATCCCACATCAAGTACAGAGCCCTAATGCAAGGTCAGATTAGGATGGAATTACAGGACAAAATACTTCTTGGGCCACCCCGGATTTCATGGCGATGCCACTGGGGACTGTCCCGAAGAGCCCTGACCACAGTCCCACCAGCCCAAAGCGCGGTCTGGCCGTGCCAGGCTGCCAGCTAAGATTCCCCCATGCCCACTCTACTAAGTATAATGGCTTGAATAAGGAACTGGCTTTCGGGCTGGGATTATGGCTTGAAATCCTTCTTGGACCACCCATCAGGATACCTCTGCGCAACCGGGGGACACTCATGGACATCTTCAACCAGAGACTTGCCCGGCCTAAAGCATGGTTTGGCCATGCCAGGCTGCCAACAGACAGCACCCCTGCCACTGTGCTCAGTATCTGGACCCGAATAAGGAACTGGAATTTGGGCTGGGATTATACCCAGAAACCCTTCTTGGGCCACCCCAGACCATGTCTCTGTGCCATCGGGGGACACTTCTGAACATCTGAACCACGCTTTGGACCGGGCAAGTCTCTGGTTGCAGATGTCCACGAGTGTCCCCCGGTCGCGCAGAGGTATCCTGATGGATGGCCCAAGAAGGATTTCTAGTCATAATCCCAGCCTGAAAGCCAGTTCCTTATTCAAGCCATTTTACTTAGTAGAGTGGGCGTGGGGGCTGTGAGTTGGCAGCCTGGCACGGCCAGACTGCGCTTGGGGCCGGGCAGGACTGTGGTCAGGGCTCTTTGGGACAGCCCCCAGTGGCATCACCATGAAATTTGGGGTGGCCCAAGAAGTATTTTGCCCCATAATCTGACCTTTGTTTAGGGCTCTGTATTTGATGAGAGATATTATTTTACATATTATTTGGCATATATGCATAGCTAATGAAATTCTGTCTCTTTAGGACATGTAATTCATTAATAACAAGTTTTTATTGGGTCTAGATTAGCTCTGAAAAAGGAACCGGGAACTGGGAATAAGGAACAAAGAACTGGGAATAAGGAACAGGAACCCGGAATAAGGAACTGGGAAGAAGGAGCCGACTCCAGCCTCACGCATTTTGCCTGAAGTACAAAGCGCACGGAGCAAAGGGCGAAGCCAATTAATATCTGCACGCAAAGCAACCCTTACGTGGTCTGGCCCCTTCCTCACCGGCATCGGGCTGCCTTCCTTGTTGCGTTGCTCTGCCGCGGCCTCTGCTCCTTGGTGTCTCCCTGCCCGCCTGACGCTCCCGGGCAGCCCCAGCCCCTCTCTCCCAGGCCTGGGCTCTGGGAATGGCTTGGGAAAATTCCCACTGCACCTGGCTGGGGCTGGCTGCATCCTTGTGCCCCCTACTGCCCCCAGCGTGGGCTATGGAGGGCTCGGGTCCA